>NC_090725.1:111227048-111357048 GCF_036898095.1 Palaemon carinicauda | reverse complement strand
GTAAGTTGAGGACCTACTACAATGAAATAAGAATAACTTCATCATCATCATCTCCTACCCCTATTGACACAAAGGGCCTCACAATGAAATAAAGAGTAACTAATGTATATTATTACTTCTGTATTATTAGCTGTACTCCTATTCTGCATTATTCTGTTTAGTACAGAACTACTGTACTTTTAGTCTTTTATTATACTAACTTGGATGATTTATTTCAGATCGTCGAAGTGTTACTAGAGGCAGGAGCCCACGTGGACCAGGTGACGTCCCTCGGGGAAAGGGCGAGCACCTTCCTACGCCAGAACTCCAAATGCCACATCAACATCTTGAATTACACCACCCTGAAGTGTCTAGCAGCAAGAGTTATTCAACAGTATAGGATACCCTACCGGGGCGAAGTTCCGACTCATTTAGAGTCCTTCATTTGTATGCATTAAGTGTAATAATTGTGATAACTTTTTTCGTTATTAAACCGCTCAACTCCCCTCTTACTGCTGTATAAGGTAAAATTTGGTCAAACATGTAGAATGTTCGTAGGTTGCTTCTCTCTCTCTTTCATTACATTATTAGACAGTGACTACGTTGGAGTTGGAACTATAGGTTTTTGCGTACTCGAAAAACCCCTAATGAGAACATAATACAGTGATGTTAAAAGCTAATATGTATTTAATAGATACAGTTGTTTTTCATAAACATTGTTTCGTAAGTACTTTTAATTAATTATTTTTGAATGAAGGGAATTGTTATCCAAGATAAAAGTATTTGTTTACAGAAGTACAGTGAGATATGGATAAAATTTTATTCATTTATTTTGATACAGTAAAAATAGTATTTCTAATAATCAGGAATTGTTATCCAAGATACAAGTATTTGTTTACATAAGTACAGTTAGACCTAGATAAAATTTTATGTATTTTGATAAATACAGTAAAACTGATAGCATGCATTCTCATGAAGGGAATGTCCACATGAGATAGAAATTGTCTTGGGCAAATAGGGGAATAAAATAGAAAGTAAAATACTGTGAAAAGAGCAGAAAGATTAAAGTGCACTCTCATCCACATTAATGTGAATGCTATCCTCAACTTTGCATTTTGCAGATACCTTCAGGATGTTTTTCCCTCTTGTAATACTGTATAAATCGTGGATTATAGCAAGATAGTTCTGCCATGATCAAAGAAATGCATTGTGGGAGGCTGTTATAACGCTATCACTGCCCCAAAACAGTTTGTTTACCTAAGAACACCAGATCTTTTGCATCCAATGGAAACATAAGAGGTTAGTTTCCTTTCCCTGTAAGTAAATTATAGTTTTTTCTTGTAGGAATACTGTTTTTGGTAATTTATTTAAAACTTAGATTATGTAATCATAAAACAAGGGAAATCTAAATTTTTTGGGTAGAAAATGACAAATTACTCATAGTTAATGGTTATTTTTCCTTTATGGTTATGTTTTCAAAATCCTACTACTTCATGGGGCTATATGAATTAAAGCCAAGCCCTTGATAATTGTATTATGAGATATAAATACTTTTCAAGTAATTCAAAATACAGTACAGTAGTGTATAAGGTGAACAAGCAAGTTAAGATAGGTAGTTGAAAAACCTCATATCAGTTTACCTAAGTGTAAACTGTATATTAATTTTACTCACATTTGTGTTGAAGAGAATGCAATGTAAACCATAGGAAATATTTAACTTTTTGGTTGTTTCTTTCAAAAGTAAGCGCTTGGCATTCAACCGTTAATACCGGTTCGGTATAAGGTGTCACTTCGTAAGATAGATAAATTTTGATCTCGCATAGGCTTTCAAGGAAAGCCCCTTTTTCTTAATTTAAATTGTGTTTTTTGTTTTTAAAATACTGTAAATGAATTTAGTACAGTAGGACTGGTGAATGGAGAAGTATCGATTTAAAAGGTCAAGATTGAGACGACTGGCGAAATCTAACCGAAGCCTTTCGAGCTAATAGGCGTGGGAGATGATGATGATGATGATGATGAAAGTAGGACCCTTCGTTAGCAAACAAAATAAGGCAAACTTTGGATTACTATCTCAGAGTATTAGATGTAAAAGTTGTGTGGATTTTCACAATACTGTATTTGACAAAAGATGGGCCTTGAGACTAAAGTTATTTAATTTTGTGAGAAATGGCTGTAACTTTGGAGAAAAGTAACCTTTTTGACGGTGGGTTGCTCAACCTTGATTTGTTGTCTTCAAATACTGTACTTGTTTTTTTTTTTTTTTTTTTTATCTAATTAAGATAGGTATCCAGTTTGACTGATATTCTTGAAGTTTTTAAGGTATTTAGGCTTAAGTTTCTTTTAATTTTGTTCAGTATCAAAGTCTCTCTCTAAATTAAAAGATAGACTGAAATTAGTAATAATTTTCTGTGAAACATTACATATACTGTGTGTTTAATATCAGAATACCGGTGCATACAGAATATACTTGAAGTAGAAGATACTACATATAAAATTACTTTGAATCATATCAAATGCGCCTTGTCTATTCTGCAAAAATTTGGTATTAGTACCTAATTTTTTGGATATCACTAGTTTCAAAATTCCTACATCCTGCATATTCATTTTCAATTTGTTAAAAAAAAAAAAAAAGATTGAAAGCTTTCCCGAAGATGCTGGTGTAACCTGCGTAGTTCAACATGAATTATTTCAAAGCAATTTATTTTCTTTTAACCTAAATAATCTTGCTTAGCAGTTCAAGAACTGTTGGATGCATCTGGTATGGTCATTAATTGGTTATTACTGTACTGATATTTTGTTAAACAGAAGTTGCATCTCTTAGTTGTGTTCAATGCAGCATTCCATTTTGTTCATTTTTATTCGACTGTACTGTCTTCTTTGGCTAAAGCTTTTCCCGCTATGCAGGGTCGCTATTTCTTGAAAGCTGTTTCCAATTTCTTTGGTGTGTGATGTCCTCCACCGTGAGATCTTTCCCCTCCATATCTGCTGTTACACACTCATCTACCTTCTTTGACCTCCCCCTCCTTCTCCTGCGACTTTACTGTATACGGCTTAAATTAGTTTTTGATCAATAGACCATGGAAATACATATGTATACACTGCCAAGTAGTTATTACAGTTTATATTGAAGAGATTAATAGCACATAGAAGGTCTTTAACTTACAAACTTAATAGGTTTCAAGAAGTTGTTTGGAAGTTGAATTGTTTGTAGGTCGAATTTTGTTAAATTTTGCCCTAGGGTAGGCCTAACCTGACTTCCATGCCAACGCTTTCCAGCTACAAAAGTCGGCAAATAATCCTGTTTGATATGAAATAAATATCAGATTATTGAATGTCATTTTGCTTACTGTATTAAATGATATATAGTTTTCTTATGGTATTTTGTTATCTCACTACAGTATAATAACTTTTTATACGATATCTAAGATTTCTGATTTCAGTCAGATTTGTGATTGTATCTCAAAATGTTTTCATGTATAAGGCCCTTCCATATTTAAATGTCAAATATCTAATGCTTTGATACATAAGGCTTTTACATTGAGAGCCATTTTATTATTATTATTATTATTTGCTAAGCTACAACCGTAGTGGGGAAAATCAGGATGCTATAAGCCCAGGGATCCCAACAGGGAAAATAGCCCAGTGAGGAAAAGGAAACAAGAAAAATTAGAATATTTTAAAAATAGCAACATCTAAAATATTTCTTATATAAACTATAAAAACTTTAACAAAACAAGAGAAAGAGAAACCAGGTAGAATAGTGTGCCCGAGTGCACTCTCAAGCAAGAGAACTCTAACCCAAGACAGTAGAAGACATAATAAATTATGGTAAAAATACTGTTTTATTTATTTTAAAATTGACAATGGTTTTAATAGAAAAATAAAAAGAAATAGATTCCATGATATTCTCCTTCATCCCTTGGCTCTTGATATCTATCCTTGTTCAGTTCTTACTCTGTACCCCTTTCCATTCTTCCATCTTGCTATCCAACCTCTTAAACGTTCATTTCGTTGTGTAACTGCAGGATTCATAAATACCAAATCACAATTGCTAGCATTTATTTATGGTAGAAATGTAAAGAAAAAAACTATTTACAAAAATGTTGTCATTAGCATGTCAGTTTGGTTTGGATTAAATTGTAAAATTTAGGTCTGAGATCAGAAACTGACAGGTGACATATTTGCCATGCAAGTGTTTCAAAATTACTGCCATGAAATGCTTTTCGTCTTGAAAGACTGCTAAGCACTAAAATTTAAAATAAATAACTCGTATAAATAATATACAGTATCTTGGCCTCTTTGGGATCAAAGGAAATGAAGACTTGACAGATTAGCCAAAAGCTAGGTCAACTTGATCAGATCAAACTAAATGAATTCTTAGCACAACTAAAACCTGTCGAAGTGTTTTGAATATATAGGAACTTTAATGGTATGATACGCTGTTAATAGTCAAAACGATCAAACACGATACTGTTGGGATTTTCACATTTTAAATTAAGTGTTGAAGTAATTTGGTTCATTTTCAGATGTAGTCATATTGATTCCATGACTATAGATATAATTTATAACCTTCTATAATACATTTCAACTCTTTTTAACTAAACCTGACCACTAAATAAATATGGGATTGTTTTAATTTTAATCTGAAGCAAATTACAAATCTTGGTAATAAACCTGTAAGAAAACATCGTAATATTAAAAAATCTCGCTTGTATTCTTTTGTATAATACACTGCGTACAGATATTATATATTTTCTGCGTGCTGTACTGTATACAAACAGGGTTTGTAAAGTATGAAACTAGGGTAAGGTTCCGTGTCTTTAAGGAACATAATAAGGAATGATATAATCGGTCACTATTTACATTATGTTAATACAGCAGTAGGAGATTATACCTGATCTTTTTTATTGTATCTTTTTAAGCTTTAGAAACTGTAACTGAGTTATGATTTATAAGTTGAAGAATAATGGTGTAATTATTTGTTGGAGTAATTAGTTTGTGATTAAAAGCAAAAAAAAAAAAAAAAAATTGTATTTACCAATAGTCTTGTTTACCACCAAATTGATGGTAGCTTTTGTACAGTATTGATAAGGTAGTCTATTTTTTCATAAGCTGAACTAAGTGTAGTTTTTGAAATAACATGTAAATTATATAAAGGGCTGTTGTTAAGGTCATGGGTGAATTTCTGACAGAAATTGAACTATTTTTGTTTGACATGGAAAAACTTTTAACTTGTAATAATGTTTTTAAGAGCGGTAAGGAAGGTGAAGTATTGATGTGTATGTATTAAAAGGGATTACATAGTAAAGGTTTGAGTACATTTATACCTCTCACTCTTAAGGGTTTAGAGCATTCAAAGTTGCAATGGCTTGTGGATGTTGATTTCCGGTGAAAAGCTGAATTTGAATAAAACTGGAATATCGTAGGACAAGATCATCTTTATAGCATGAAATTAAGACTAAATGATGTACATAGTGTCCTTTTTTTATCATTGTGTATGTAGTTAATCTGACCAGGAATAAAGTTATACATACAACTGTTCATCTGGGCAAAGATGAAATATGTTTAAACTGTGTGTTTTTTATGCTATGTTTCGAGTAAAATTATACAGATTATACCTCAAATGGAAATATACATACCGGTATATATTTTAGGGGTGTAATTATGAAGTCTTTGGATGACTTGACAATAGGAAAGTTATGAATTATTTGAAAATTATAGAAGTTATCATTCAAAAGTTGTTTAGATGTCAGAGGCATAAGTTAACCAGGATTTTGCAAAAGGTTGTTTTAATCTTTGAATAGCCGACGCTCTTCTCCTTAGCTTTGGTTATTAACCCTTTTACCCCCAAGCTATTTGGAACTTTTGAACCCTTAACCCCCAGGCGTTTTCTTTTTCAAGCACATTTTGCAATATATTTTTTTCAAATTGCTCTAACAACCTTAATTTTCATCATAGAGGGGTCAGGTTGGTCTCATTCTTTTTGGAAATGCCTGAAGTTTCTCATAAAGTTATCATAAATATGCAAAAACATGTAAATAGCAGTTTTTTGCAAGGATGTACCGGTACGTCCTTGGGGGTAAAGGGATGAGTTTTATGAAATGTACCAGTACGTCCATTGGGGGTAAAAGGGTTAAAAAACTGTACCTAAACTCAAACCATGTTAGTGATATACTGTATCTAACGCTATCAGGCACCTGTCATATAACATTAGGTCTGCATTATCTGTGATATCATATTCTTTGGGGGATAGCACAGAAAGTACGAAACAGCGAGTCTGTCAATTAATTAGGAATAACAAGATAATGCATTTTGTGGAAAGTTTACCGACTACAATTTTGCAGGACTAGAAATTATGGAAAATTTCAAGAATTATTTAATCGATGAATATGATTTCAACTATTTAACCTAAGTAACTTGTGATTGTTGTATTAAATATTCTGCAATTTTATTAAATATTCTGTATTTTTTTTTTTAAGATAAATTATTTTATTATTTCTACAATATTTATGCCATTTTAGGTTTTACTATTGATGTTTACACACGAAAAAGTATTTTTGTGCTCCTGACAGATACTGTATGCTGCTGTACTTTCCTCTTCAGATTATATTACATTTTAAATGTGGATACAGTATATGCTGAAGTTAGTACTGTAGATATCTTTTATACTGTTGCATTTTATAAATAGTATGGAGTTTTCTATTTTCAAGTGATAATGTATTCATTAAGCTCTACTGCCTTTTTTTTACTTATTTACAATATGTTTATTTCCAGTGTGTGGTTTGTTGATATTTTAGTTTGGCAGAAAGAAGTACTTTTAGACTTTTTTGTTTGTTTGTTGCAAGTTCTTGTAGTGTAATGGCTTTTCTGTTTAATGTCAGATGAAGCAGTTTCCTTACTGTTTACTTACACCAAGATCATTCAGGCATGCAAAAAATGTACTTTATAAACATTAAGAGCTATATGCGAGTGGTTAACATTTAACCTGCACCACTAACGAATGTATTGGCATCATTAATGGATGAAGTTCATGCAGACTTACGTCAAAATATATTAGCGAGCTTAGTACTTTAGGGTAGAAACTAGTTAAAAGTTTCACGCCGTCTTAATGAAGACACTTGTATATAAACAGCATGTATATTTTGAATACTTCAGATGATATTTTCAAGTTGTAGGTCCTTCTGAGTAGTGTAGTTTGTATGTTTTATCCTACATTACTTATTAGCGCACAAATCCAGTACGAAATATATTGACAGAGCCAATGCCATAGTACTTTGATGACAATTATAACGTAATCCTGTGAATTTCTCACCGTATTTTTCCAGCATTTTACACTTCAGATAAATTTTAATTGCAACGTCATGTTCATAACTTACCGTGTATCATACATAATGCATTGAAATCCAAGCTGTAAATGCTAAAAATAAAGGTTAACCTTCTAAATTTTAATAAAGGTGGGAATTCATGTTTACTTTAAATCTTATTTTTTTTTAAGTACTGTTGTCATTAATTTTTAATTAACCTTCATTAACAGTTACACCAATAGATGAAGTTTCAATATATTAAGTTTTCCATCAATATGAAATTTTAAATGGAAATATAGTTAATGTCAAGCACTAAATGAAATTTTTTTTCTTACCTGGATATTTTAGTATCTAGTTTGTGTAACTTAACTGGTCACTTAATTTGGTATATAATCAGTGTTCTATTAAATTGTATAGTATATGTATGTCTTCTCTCTTTTAGTTAGAAGGTATGTTTTTTCTTGGTGTTCTCAGCATTTTGTCAGTTCATAAACTATATACAAAAAAACTTGTGCTGTGATCATAAATAAGTACATTACTTCATTTATTTTACATTCCTTTTATCCAGCCTTGAAAAGTGAGAAAAGGCAACTGGAATATTCTAAATTAAGAACAAACTTTTTTGCCCATCCCTTTTTTAGCATTGACGATAATTGGATTAAATTATATTGATATAGTTAAAGGTACATATTACATTTCTAGATACTGAATATTTTCTTTCATTTCATTGTCAAACTGCAACTTCGTTAAGAGTGTTTGTTGCTTTAAAGGTTTTTAATACAAAGGAAAAACTACATTTTGGTATCTTTGTTTGAAGATGCCTTGTGTGTTTTTTGTACCTTTCAACATGGTTTTGTCAGCTGGTTATCAATGTTGTTTCGCCTGAAATGCTTCAATAGTTCAGTTTCTCTTTTGCTCTTGTACAATTTTTTTTTTTTTATAACTAAATAATAGATGTCAAACTTAATTGGATGTATGTCATATTTTTTAATAGTTCCCAGAATAATGTATAGTTTAGTTTAGTTTTAGCTACTGTATATTTATTTCTGTACTTAATGGCTAATTACCTTAATTTTCATGATAAAACATTTAGCAGCTAAGGTTGATGTGAATAAGCTTTTGTAATGGGTACTTACCAGCAGAATTGTATAACACAAGTAGCTTCATATATTAGCATTGGGTTTGCTAGGGTTTCTATCAGTTTTATCTGAAAAGCTGCTTTAATTTGATGGAATATTTATAAATTTGGTAATTCTGGGTTTGCAATATATATAGCATTATCATCACTTTGTTACACAGGTTTCTTTGTGGAAACCAAATCTATGTATAGTAAACAACTTTAATTTCACACTTTACTTTCATGTAAATTAAACTTTTAACTCAAGTCAAAATATTTTTATATAGAAAACTAATTTTGAACTTGATATATATAGCATTTGCAGCAGTGATTATCATGTACACTTGCTGGAAAGATTTGAAATATTCCTCCTACCTGAAATTGTGGGTATAATATATATTGATATACAACAAAACAAGCCTCATTAAATACAGTAAACATTGCATTGTTAATCTTAAAATGTCTTTTAGTCACTGCTTTATGCATTCACATAATTGTACCTTAAATCTCTCTATATGCTATGGTAGATGAATGGGAAATCTTTCAGCAAGTTTATTTTTAAACTTGCACAGAATTTTTATCGTAACTTCAGGAATCAATGTAATTTTGCAACTAGTCAGAAAGTCATAACTAAATATAACAGCCCAACTTTTATGTACTGTGTATATAGTCATTCAGATTAAAAATTCACTTTTTATATTGCTTACCTCCCTTATAACCTTTTGTTAGGTTACCAATTTTTGAATACATGAAATAATAATACAAATTAAAAAATATTTTTTATTTACTGTACAATGATTAAGATACAGGATTGAGTATTTTAGATATACTAATTAAGCACATTGAGTACAACCTCTCCAACCACAAATCTAAACATATTTTGTTCCAACACAAAATACAATCCTTTCGTTGTTTTCTATGGATATGTTTTCAACATGGGGTGATGTGAACTTTTATATATCCTTAGTAAAAATTCTGGTTGTATAGTTAGGAATAATACTGATGTCATTTATTGCACAATTATTAGGCAGATATGAAGATATTCTTAAAGAAAAAGGGGAAAAAAAAGGTCATAGCAGGAAAAACTGAGAACTTCATGTACCCAGGGCAATTAAAGTACACACAAATAGTATAATGGGTGTTACATTGTTCTATACCAATTGAAATTTTACATTATTAATCCCTCTGAGTGTGTTAATATTGCAAGGTCACTCTAAAACATTGTGAAAACTGCTCAGGGTTCTAAGTTCCTTGTGAGCTTGGCATACATAGTTTAAGGGTTCAAGAGGATTTATAGTGGTTTCTACACATACAAAAAAACTTTTTTTTATCTTCTATGGTAAAAAGACAAAGGCTAAGCTGGAGTAAGGCAGTTAAAACTTATAAATATATCTGGAACTCAATATAATTTTAGCTGTCACGGTACACTTGTTCCCCTCTGCTGGAAAATTTAGCACGTTTTGCTATGGATATCTTTACCTTTCCAGCCTTTCAAGTGTTTGTGACTAGCACTGCAGTATTACTGGTTATGAGAAGCATTGAGGGTGATCATCGTAGGCTGTGACGGGTGTGCCGAGGACAGGAGTGCACCGAGGCCTTGACATATAAGGAGGGACCATCTTCCCAGTGGATTTTGTTTAGCAGGAAGAAACAGTTGCGTACTGCGTTTCTTCCAAGAAATCTTCCTGGGGGTATTCAGCAAAATTCCCAATTCCCTAAAGAAAATGGGCGCTTCAGCAGTTCTTGGGAGAAAGATCTCTCGCAGCTTACCATCCTGAAGACATCTTATATTTTTAGCTGCTCTTTGTATTTTGAGGTCTTTCTCCAAGCAGCCAAACTGTTGATCTCTCTACTCTGGAGGGAGGTAAGAAAAAAAAAAAAAAACCTTCAGTAGGTGGTTTTCAGCTTCGCTAGCGACTGTACTGTCAATTCCAGGACCTTCTGCTCCAGATCCTCTGCTACTAGACAGGCGTGTCTTCATGACCATCTGCTCCTGTTTACACTAATCGTACAATGAGCACTTTTTCCTTGCCTTGGAGACATTCTAGATGCCTCTCGTCTTCAGATTCACCTCGCAGGTCCCATATGTGCTACAGATCGCACCATCGGAGGGATTATTGTTGTTCTCGTTAGTAAACTCTTCTGTCTAGTCATCGTTCACCATTGTGCTCCAGACATTCCTCTCCTAGGTGCTCCAGGAGATAATCTCCTTTGCACTTTGCCATTAGGCTCCAAATGATTTTTATCTTGGACATCTAGTGGCGCTTCACTTTTACACTTCAGGCACTAGTCGCTCTTGCATTCCAGTCGTGCCTCACCCTCGAGTTTAGGCACGCCTCACTGTGAGGCACTCCGGTCGCTCTCTAGGAACTTTTCGCCCTCTATCTCAGACTCCAGGTTTTTGCCAAGTGCCCCAGAGAATTATCAGGTTTCAGACGATGTTGAAGCGTCCTTTGGCACAAACCACTTTCTCCTACAAGAGGGGAAATTACTAAGAAAGGCAAGCTACTTGCGGGTCATGTATCTACAGATGACAGCCCCCTCGCTAAGCCCTCCAGGTGTTCTTTCACTGGAGATTCTTGCCCTAGTCTGTATTCATCAATTCATCTCCATCCAAGACTATTATGCCTAGATTCATCACAGGACTTTAGGCACAGTCATGCCACTTGCCAATTCACTTTACTTCGGTGAAGATGGTTCCCAAACACTGATGCAGGTTCAAAATCCCAGTTACCCATCCACAGGGAGTCGAAGTGATAATCCACAGGAGTTCCTAGTTGCCTAGGAAGATATTTTTGATGGAGGATTATAGGCCCGATTCCTATCACATTTACAGAGGAGCACACTCAACCAATTTGTAGAAATTGAGGTTCAGCAGAAGACCAACGGTACAAGACCTACGTTCCGGACTTCCTTCACCCTTTTCAGCTGTTGCCTAGAGGAGGGAGAGCAAAGATTTCAAGGCCACCCAAGACTAAGACAGCATCTGGAACACTCAAGGACTACCGACCCAGAGAGCATTCCATCATTTCCCATGCAATGTTGCAGTCTTCAGCCAGTCAGGAGTTGGAACTTCTGGAGAACAATAAGAACATACATGAGGAACCAATCAAAGAAGATTTAGAGGAATCAGGATTAAACCTCCTTCCTTCAGGACCTGAAACTCCTTTAACATATGAAGGAGATTTGGAAGACTTTTTTTTTTTTTCTCAACCATTCAATTAAATTAGTGAATGGCATCAGACACGCTCCTGTCTCTGAAAAGTAGAAGAGATGTTATCTATCTTCTCAGCTATTTCCCCCCCCCCCAGCACCAGGTCTAGATTGGAACTCCCATGAACACCATTATGGCAAAAAAACATCATGTGGAAGGTAGGGTAGGGGAACAGGTAGCCAGGGAGGACTCCCTAAGGTCGGGGAAATCCTCTACTGAAACAAAGAGAAAAAATACTAAGGTAGTGGATGCAAGACCCTCTTCTCTTCTGTTGGACCAAGTAGTAGTCAAGTTGCTATCAGGTTAAAACACTGGCAAACTTCTATTTGTTACTTTCTCCCAAGCAGCAGTAGTCAACATGGGAGGCCATGGCCATGAATACTTTGCAAGGTAACCTGGTTATCTAGCCATAAGGAAGACCTCGCAGACCAAAAAATCCTGAGAAGTTCCGTCAGGCTAAGTGTTCTTACTGGCACCCGGGCAGTGGAAATAATGTAACATAACCAGCCAGTGTCCCAACTAGGTACTTCTCGTAGCGAGGCTGTTACATTAAGATTTCACAATAGGATCTGCAAACAGGAATGCTAGGATATTACAGCACTTACTTAGCGCACTCATCCCTCCAGAAGATATGGCAGCCGCCAGACGACTCGTTAGCCTTTAAGTAAAGGTCGTTTCCTCCAAACAGCCCCAACTGTCGACCTCGGGCCAGTTGAGGGCACCAGTGCAGTTGTCACAGCTTGGGAGGCTAGTGGGTAGAGGAGCCGCTGGGACAGGCTCTTAAAAAAAAAAAAAAAACTTTCCATTTCATTCCCATCAAATTCAAGGCTGCTCGGGGGGCCTGGGAAAAGGAAGATGACCTTACTAGGTTGGGCAATTGCCGCCTCCTTACAGCTCTAATGGGGTGGTGGTCTCAAACAGTGGAGGACTGGATAGTTCAAGACCTGCAATTCACCAACTTACCCCTCTGACAGTGTCATGGTATCCTCAAGGGTTACCAAAACATCAAGCCCCAATTCAAGGGGTGCAGGTGTTGTTAAAGATTTCCTACAGTCCATGACAGATCCCTTAGCTACTTACAGTCAACTCATGTAGGGAAAGTCATCTGGAGGTATAGACCAGTTTTCAACCTATCGACCCTGAACCTGTATTTCAAGTACTTCAGGTTCAAGATGGAGACGGCAGTTACAGTTATCCACGACATCAGACCAGCAGACTTCATGGTTTGCTGGACCTGAAAGGATAATTACTTTCATCATCCAGGAATTTCTGCGAGTCGTTGTTGACAAAAGGATATAGCAGTTCAGGGTCCTCTACGTAGGCCTCTTGACAGTTCCTCAGATCTAAAGTGGATATGTCTGTTGTGTATCATGATCCCCTTGTAGAAGTTAACTCCTCATGCCAGGCTGAATGAGTTATTTTTTCCAGTTTCAAATGAGCTAACATTGAGATGGGTGTTCACTTAATTTGATAGAGAAATCTTATGAGGATCTAGCCGAGTTTATGATGTTCACTTAATTTGATAGAGAAATCTTATGAGGATCTAGCCGAGTTTATGATCTTTATCTGTCACATATTTGGATGAAAAAGGAGAAGGTTGCCCAAGCTTGTAGAAATTACCTCCTCTTCCCAAAACCCTGTACCAAGACATTCAACTGCCCCAGTTTATCTGAGGCTTATGAGTGAGAGGAGTAGAAGGATATTTATAATTTTCAGGAGTTTTAAAATTTCATTAGAATCTTTATTTCATGGCTATATATCAAGATACTTTAGTAAAATTGATATACAGAAAAAGAAAAAATTCAATACTTGTGCCAGATAAAAACTTTTCATTGTAATTTCGTTAAACTAACATACTGAAATAACTTTCAGACTACAAATATTACCAAAGCTAATTTGTACTTACTAATTAAACTAAAATGTTTTACATTTGTGGTATTCAAAAGCTGTTTCTAAAAGGAATTATTTTCTGGAGATTTATAAAAACTGATTTAACAATAAGACGTATTACATATATCATGAAAATACTTGGATACAAATTAAAGTGTATTTTAGGTACAGTATTTAAGTAAAACTAAAGCCTAAAATTTCTCAAACTAAAACCATAAGGTATGACCATAAGCCAAGAGTTATGAAAATATAAATATGAATGGCTGGCACTGACATCAACATGCTATTGCTTGCTGCTTCTCTTAAGATTTTTTCAGTGTTGATTTCATCAAGGATGTAGAGCCTAAATCCCATATTCTTTCCGGTCCAGCTATTATAGTACACAACATCCGGCCATGAATTATTGGGTTTGAAGGTCAGGACAGCAGCACTACCTAAAAGTCATGATAACCATTAGAAAAGTAAATTTAAAATCTTATTGCATTTTTCCCAAACACAGTATGTATACAATGTCATGTTTAGCACAAGCTGGTTTACTCATTGAAGATTTTTAACAAAGTTTATGGCTGAACAACATCTAAAATATTTTCCAAATACATACTTTAAAAATACAGTAATTGTTGTGATAAAAATTAAACTATAAACTTTCATTATGAACTAACTTTTCTCAAGGAACTAGACCATATGTTTCATTCACCACGAAAAAATGTCAGCTTCAATCATGTTCACAAGAAAATGAATAACTTGTAAATTGTTACTCAAGACATGGGATGCATACTGAGACCGCACTTTCCTCTTTCTAAATTCTAATGACACCCTACTTTATTTTCCAATTCAAGCAATAGCGATCTCGTAGTAAACTTTGGTGACACCTGTGATGTCCAGAAACAGGGACAATAAAAATTAGCCAAACTGTAAAAATAAGACCGGAATAAAAATAGATAAAGACAACACAAGACACATGCTTACAGCTCACTGATCAGATAGTAAGATAGTGTGGTTTAGCTCAGGTAGTGAATTTCCATCACCTTAAGAGTTCTTGTCTTGAATGAGTTAAGTGGTAATTTTTCTCTACTAAAGGCAATAAAATAATATGTAGGTAAGGACAAATAAAATATGTATTATTTGGGAATATAAGTCGCTTAGGTTGCTTTAACACCATCACTTGTTTGTAGGGAATGCTTCAACATATTAAAACATTTAAACTTGCCTCATATACCAATCACGGGATAACTGTTGGATAAAATAATTATGAAAGGCTTCTACGGTTTCTCTGATCATGGAACAATTATTGAAAAGGATTATTCGGTAAAGTTAATCAATGACATTGCATGAAATGCTACACCAGGAGAGAGTGAACCATGGGCAATTTAGTTTTAATTACATTATTATTTCTATACTTCTCAGAATAGAGTAAGTTATTAAGTGGAAGTACCAACTTTAAAACCTCTACATAACACATGAAAAATAACCTCCCCATACCCTCTCTCCTTCAACTTGGCCACCAAAACCCTGAATTTGTTCAAAACAGGAGTGGTTGAGAGTTAGCACAATAAAAATCTCTTCAGAATTAAGTGGACTCAAACACCGAAGGTAAGCATCACATCAAAAGTGGTGAGGTGGGTGAATCAATAGAAGTGCTCAAGGAGGGAAGGAAAAATTTATTAATTTAAAAATTGGTTTTATTTAAAAAAATCTTAGCCTCTCAATAGATCAAGCAGAATAACAACACTAGGGGTGGTGATACCTACAACAGCAACTTGAAACCAGAATCTACATCTCGCAAATTGAGTCCGTTTATTCTATTCTAGGCAATGCCAAAAAAAAAAAAAACATCAAATGCAAAGGAAAACTATGTCATAAGGTCAAGTTATCCTATCCCTCTAAATAATTAACCAAGAACTAGCTATGATTTGATGAGATGAACCAAAATAAATATTTTTGGACATTGCCATGTTTCATAAATTGCAATACGAAAAAATTTCATCATTAAGCTAGAGGTGTAGGATTTTATATAGAGTAGAAACAAATAAAGGAGTTTTGACAAAGGAAAAACTAATTTTTGGGGAGGTGCTGTGTGGTCTCCAAGGACTTTCATATGAAAGGCTAGATCAGGGAATCTAATAGGACATAAATACCAAAGAGATATGGTCCCCCTTCCTCTAGTCTAGTGTATCAACCTGCAAGGCCTGGACTAACTCACAAGCTCATTTGAAATATCTGAAAGTAGTCTGTTAAGACTAACGACATGCACAGCATCTCCGAAAGGAACCATGAATCCAGTCCTCACCAGTGTCCCTATGCCACAACAAACCCTCAATACTTTTGGCACTGAAGTGAACACTTCTAGAATATTAAGATTAGTACTTGTATTCAGGTTTTTTCTTATTTCCATGGCAAGCACAGAGACTTGAACTGGTACACCATACCAAAGAGGGAAAAGTGGAGGTATTTTCGAAAGGTCTTGCAACATTTTTAAGTACTGCATGCACCTACAGATCCACAGAAAGCATGAACACACACACACTCTCTCTCTCTCTCTCTCATGGAAGACGACACTACCGTTTTCATCCTGAACTTCGTTTGATGAACAAACCCGTTCAGAGGAAAGAGGTCAATGACCAATCTCCAGACCCTAGTCTCCTTCACTACCAGGAAGTGCAGACTGTAAAAGCCCGGAGACTTATCTTGAACAACTTCGAGAGCGTTCTTCTCCAACATCCCTTCCACCTCTGCCCATACGGGCAGGGCTTTTGGCGATATTGGATGATCTCCCAGAAACTATCGGTAACTTAGAGGGGTGGGGCCGGCAATCCTTAAAAGACAGCAATTAACAGTCCTGAAGGACACTTGCTACCCAAGGTTCACCCGTGTCTGCCAGGTTGCCCCTAGTGAAAGAGAGATCCCTACTCCTGGCAGTAAAAGAGGGGGAATACCAGCATCAGCATTTAGATCTCCTTCCCCTCTTCCCACTGCCACCTTTCCCAAGAGGAATGGGTTGGGGTGCTCGAAAAGGCTGTACTTTTGGAAAGAGGTTGCATGTGGTGCCGATCGGGGTCACAGGATGAGCGCAGGACCCTTGCTTGATCCAGATCCGGAAAGGATTGGCTTCTGCTGCTGCTGCCACCTTTGGAGGGCCGTAACCCAAGAAGGAAACAGCGCATGGGATCAGGAAGTCCAGGAATCAGTCTTCAAGATTACATTGCTGCCTGCACACAACTCCTAGGAATGAGAGACGTGTGTCCCCGCACTGACGAGTTCCTTAGTGACAATACCACCTACAGGGGTAACTTATGAATAACAGGAAACTTGAGTGTCCTGTCTCTTTAGAACCCAGTTAGCCTACTGGTGAGCCAGGAAAGTCGGTGTCTTTCCACCAGATGCCACGAGACTTTTTTTTTACTTCTCCAAAGACTCCGGGGTTGATAACCTAGTTGTCTGTGAAATACATAACTGCTCCTGTCCACTGGACCACTGCAGAGAGGCCAGGGCAGACCACTTCATGGCCATGGACTCAAGAGGCCAAGAAGGAATTGCTCTCAGGCTAAAGTCTCTCCAATGAGTGTTTCTTGTGTCCAAGTCAACCTGCAAAAGGGCTGACGTAGTATTCTCTGGCGTGGAGAACCTTAACTGTCTGGAGAGTGGGGGGGAAGCAGGATCTTGATTGACTGACCGGACTCTCGCGAAAACTCTGATCCATCTATAAGTCAACAACACCTGACCACGATAATTCCTAAGAAAGCCTCGAGCCTTGAGGAGCACCCAAGTACCGATCAATGGCGAATGTTCTTATCAGATTGAGGTGCCAAGGTTGCCTTCCCAATGACATTGCACTCATGGATCACGACTACAACTTGCCCCTTACAGGACGCACAGAGGGAGTGTGGATCTACAGCAGGTTTACTCAAACAGTTGCAGCATTCCTCCTTTCCCCCACCAAGTACATATATCTTGCTTAACATCCATCAGTCCAAGTCAACAACAGCATTTACTCCCTGAATCAGAAAAATATTAAATGAACAAGCTTGGCAATGCTCTGGCAGTAGATGAGTACTTGACAGAGGCTGAATCAAAATTAAAGCCCTCCAGTTGGTTAAGGGGGATGGGCTCCTTGGCTGCTCCCTTCACCAGCTGGATAATTGTTCATTATCCAAGTTTCAACGACAATCTCCAGCTCGCACGGAATCAATCTTCCTAATTAAAGGACGGGAGTTTGCATGCTGGGTAGGAACTTGTGATCATTACTTAGCTTTTTATGTACAATTCCAAAAGACAATGATGCACTAGAATATAACTACAGAATGTAAAACTTAGCTAAAATAAGTTGCCAAAACAGGGAAGTTATCAAAAATAAAATGGTAATAACCACCGAGTAAATAAAGTATGATTGTCTGAACAAGATGCTGTTCCAATAACCCACTAACTGCCAAATGTAGAAGTACTAGATATGAAAAAAAAATTCTTGCAGTATTTATTTTGAGGTCTGCAAGAAATTTTTGCTCGTGTAATTATTTCACAGAAAATGCACTCAGTTTGTGCAAAGTGGCTACTATGTCCATCCAGGCTTTATTGTCCTTTATGTTTATAAAGAAAAAAAAATCAAATGGTTTGAGCTTTTTTTCTACTAATATATTGTACAGTATTCTAGTGCTTTTAAATAGAAAGTCAATTCAAACTACTGTATCTGTTTTTTTTATGCCATTTAATATTTGCAGCTAAAATTTAATGCCATTTTGAGTGTTTAACTTAATTGATCAGAAATCCCATCTGAATATTCTGTATCTCAACAGCCAAACATGTCGTTGGTGTCCCTTAAACAATAACATATTTGGTGAGAAGGGGTGCATGATTGGCGGTAACCAGAAAAACAAAAAACCAGAGAATGTGTAACCTTTCAAGCCTACGAGGAAACGGCTTTGACATTAGGGTTGGTTAACAGCCTCTAGGCAAGATGGGAATAGCATATGTATGATAAGTATAGGTGGAATATCTATTACTTTACAACCACTTTTTGTTATTTTAGTTTCAAGCTAAAACACCACATTAATTTACCATAAAATATTCAATAAGTAAAAAATATTAATTATAAAACAACAAACGCCATGGTTAAAAACTTAGCAAAGGCTAAAACAACACAAATTTGGTACATTACCATTTTCACAGTGAAGATTTAATGAATTTCGATAACTCTCAAAAGTCATGAATTCAACATCCTTGCGCCGATCAGCTTCAGGCGTGTGCTGCCACAAACACAAACGTCCAGCTTCAAGAAAGAAAATATATCATTTATATAGAAACGTTAAGTAAAAAGCTGAAATAATTTCATTCAGTGATAGTAAGTAAAGAGAATTAAAATATCTCTCGTACCTGCTGAAGGCCTGGAACCACCTCTTACTGAATAGCTGATTCCGGCAAGTACACGTACATCTTTTTGCTGATCTTCAGTTAACTGTGAATAACCTCCATGAGGTTCATCTGTAAAGTAAAAGCTTGGAATATGAAATCAATATTTATAAGATATTCAGTTGATATTTGATTAAAAAGATTTTCAGTTGATATTTGACTTCAAAATACTGTAATACCATATGTCGGAACCAAATTACTAGAAAAATTTTGCATTACTTTTTCACAGGCAAAGTACAATCTTGATATGAAGATAGCCTGTACTACTCTTACATACCAGTAATAATCATAGGATGGTAACTTTTGGGGTCATAGGGAGTAGAGCCTCCTTCCACAATGAACTTGTAATCTGTATTGCGTTTCAAATACACACTGGGAGACAGATATCCATTAATGTACCATGCTAAACCTGTCTCCGACTCCTCTGCAAGAAAAAGAAAAATTACATGGTATTTCTCTAATGACAGGTAGTGGCATTTATTATAGTAATGCCTCAAAATACGCAATCTACTCGTTCTGAGCGGCTTTCGTCCCGTGATTTTTTTTGTATTATGGCGACAAGTTTTATATGCAATCCGCCTAATTCTTTCCAAACCCTAAAAGGATGCAACATTAAATTTTATAATAAAGCTATAACCACAATGAAATACAACCAAATACATTTGAATAATTCAATATACCTAATCTAACTTTTGATATATGTAAATTAAGTAGTTACTAGAACACCATGCAATAATAAATGGAAATACAATGCGTAAAGTACAATACAGTACCAAAGTACTGTACTGTACTATTATAGTTACCATTACTACTGAAGTACATTTTCTATTTATAAAAAAAAAAATTTTCCTTCAACAAGCTCATTTTTAACAGTATAACTTTCCTTTTCTGCCTGGCTGGTGAATTTCTTACCGTATCATGAAAATTTTTTCGTAATACATGGTGAAAAAATAGTCGCATCTCGTTTTGCATCGTGAAAATTTTGTATGTAGCAACATTCGTATCAAGAGGTATTACTTTTATAATGTGTTTAAGTGTGAAAATTAAGACGAGTAGCCTACACAACAGAAATATCCAGGAGTACAATATGACTGATTGATTTAAAGTTTTCAGGGATCCTGACATCTAACAAAACTGAAGTCTCCCTAGTTTTGGAATAGCATCTTGAAAGTCATTCTCTCTCTCAATTGATTGTTTTAGAATTTTACTTTATATATCTTTCATTAAATTCATCCATTAACATACTCTATGCACAGTTGATCAATAAAGTTAAACCTCATAAAATGTTTATCTTTTAGTGCCTACAAGGTATATTATCTATATCATCCAGTTTAATTCTTACAATCTACTATGCATTTCTGGCAAAAAATAGTGTGCTTTTCCTCGGTATCTCCCACACTGATTACTTTATCATAATGGTACTCTATAGACCTCCCCCTAATTTTTGATTAATGCATTGGCAAATCTCGTTAATTAAGGAGTTTACTCTTGTCCTAATAAAGCCAAAGCCAATTGAATTCGGCTGCTGGGCAAGTAGGTAAAGCAATTCTAATACCTACACTCCCCCGTACCTCCCTCTGTCTAGACCCTCCTCCTATCCATCTAGTAAACCCCTTTCCTAGTCTCTCCGGCGTCGCTTACCACTTCACAATATTATTGTATTTCGTCAGAGTGTATAAGGAGTTTATAGCCTTTAGCCTATTTATCCAACTTGATGAACTTCTCGAGGGCTTCTTTAAACTGTGTAAATATAACGAAACACGCATTACGCATTTCCTTTTACTCTTTTACTATTACCATCATTACTAGCATAAAACAGGACAGTATCATGTTATTACTATTGTAATAAATAGTATACAGTACTTTAATTTTTATACTCGGCAGTCTAGTGAGAGAGACAGAGACAGTAGGGTCATTAATATGCCAGTATAGAAATACGATGTACAATACTGTACTATATTATTATTACAATAAGGCACATCCACTGCTGTAGTGTACTTTACATTTGAAGTACAAAAACATTTCACGGCAATTATTTACAAGTGGGGAAAAAATCCTTAGATATTACCTAATGTCCCCAAAAAATTCAATAACCTATTCAAGACGAAGAGATTGTATACACGTAGGAACAAAAAATGACTTGTATCATTATTGTACTAAATCCAGAATCTCATTTAAATATATAGCTTTATTAGTTATGAATAAAAATAATCTACGTTAATAGTGTTGTTAAAGTAAGAAATAAGAGGACTTATAATAATGAACAACCATACAGTTTATGCAGCATGATCTTCTGCAACCAAAAATAGTTCAATTCTGTATGACACTAGAGGGGCACCCAGTAGAGCGCAGACCTCCAATGCGGGAGCTTATTTCTTGACCTTTTGCTTGACCATGACCTTGACCTTCCAAATTTAAATAATTTCCAGCTTTTTACATAACAGTTAACCCCTACAAGTTTTATTACTATGTTTAACCCTGGAACGGTACGGTGGGTCGTCCGCGACCCCGATCGTCAAAACAAAAGAGGTTTTTCTCACGTGACTCACCCCCGTGACTGAATTTGTGGGTAATCGACCTGCAGTAGGTGTCTCGCCTACACGCTCAAGTAGTGTCCAGATGTGCATCGCTGTAGCTGTACTCCTTCCCAGATTTCCGAGACGCGTCGGGGTCGAGCGCGACCGAGTTTACCCTTCTAAGGTAATTTGCATAATTATCAAAGTTATTACGTATTATGAAATTGTCGTAGAATGGTGCAACTTGTATAGGTTATCAGTTGTGGAAAGTCTTGGTGGATTGTTTGGCTACCATGTGCATGATTTTTTTTTTAGTTAAAATGTCGTTCATCACCACGAGGACCATTTTACCGCGAGTGCCCCTTTTTCATTTTTTTTCATTTTTTTGCCAAGTCATTTTTCCGTAAGATATTGCCAAATAGTGTCGCAAAACTTTTGCCTTTTTAGTGTTGGAAAGTGTGTCTAGATGATCTGGCTACCCATGCGTGACTTTGTTTTTGTCAGATACGACGTAGATATTGGTATGTGGGGTATTTAACTGCGGTTGCCAATTTCTGTTTTTTTTCAATATTTGTAAAAATTTACTACGTAGTAAGGAATTGCCGTATATTATTGATTTTTTTTTTTCATGTTTATTTGTTAGAAAGTGTGCCTTGATGGTTGGGCTAACACGTGCATGTCTTTTTTTTTTATCTGAGATGCCGTATATTAGAATGTTGGCCATTTTTCCGCGAGTGCCCCTTTTTATTTGTTTTGCATTTTTTTGCTTAGTCATGTTACCGTAAGGAATTGGCAAGTAGTGTCGCAAAACTTATATTTTTATAGTGTTGGAAAGTGTTTCTAGATGATCTGGCTACCCATGCCTATCTTTTTTTTTTAGCCAGATATGGCGTATATATAGGTATGTGTTCGATTTGCCTGTGATTGCCATTTTTTCGTTTTTTCCCATTTCTTTCAAAATTACTACATATTAAGGAACTATCACAGAGTAATGATTAATTTAGATGTTTATTTGTCGGAAAATGTGCCTTGATGGTTTGCCTAGCACGTGGCTGAAATTTTTTTTTTCTGAAATGCCGTATATTAGAATGTTGGCCATTTTTCCGCGAGTGCCCCTTTTTATTTGTTTTGCATTTTTTTGCTTAGTCATGTTACCGTAAGGAATTGGCAAGTAGTGTCACAAAACTTATATTTTTATAGTGTTGGAAAGTGTTTCTAGATGATCTGGCTACCCATGCCTATCTTTTTTTTTTAGCCAGATATGGCGTATATATAGGTATGTGTTCGATTTTCCTGTGATTGCCATTTTTTCGTTTTTTCCCATTTCTTTCAAAATTACTACGTACTAAGGAACTATCACAGAGTAATGATTCATTTAGATGTTTATTTGTCGGAAAATATGCCTTAATGGTTTGCCTAGAACGTGGCTGAAATTTTTTTTTTTTTCTGAAATTCCGTATATTAGAATGTTGGCCATTTTTCCGCGAGTGCCCCTTTTTATTTGTTTTGCATTTTTTTGCTTAGTCATGTTACCGTAAGGAATTGGCAAGTAGTGTCGCAAAACTTGTATTTTTATAGTGTTGGAAAGTGTTTCTAGATGATCTGGCTACCCATGCCTATCTTTATTTTTAGCCAGATATGGCGTATATTTAGGTATGTGTTCGATTTTCCTGCGATTGCCACTTTTTCGTTTTTTCTCATTTCTTTCAAAATTACTACGTACTAAGGAACTATCACAGAGTAATGATTCATTTAGATGTTTATTTGTCGGAAAATTTTGTTTTCTTCTTTTTTGATTGAATATCATCAAATTTTTTTAGCTAAAATATTATGTTTTACATTTTTTTTTTTCGATTTTATTTCCCTTCAAAAAATTTTTTTGGGTCAGAATTCTAATTTTATAGTCTTAAAATAATCGACAATCATCCAGCAATCCACCATACAATTTTTATGCATATCCAAGAATAATTAGATTAGTAAATAACACCTTGAAATTGACATACCCTTCCTGCATTTCAGGTGGCAGATTAGGGAGTCTGAGTCAGTGTGGTTGGCGGCCATTTTGTGGACATATCCGAAGCGTAAGTGGCCCTATCTATATATATTCTTGTTCCCTATAGAATTTGTGATATTTTGCTATATTTTTACCTGCATAAATATCATATATATTAAATATATGTATTTTTTTACGAAATTTTTAAGTACTCAAAAAATGACCTTTACATATGGCCCCTGATATAAATGTAATTTACAAAATAATGAAGATTTTTTTACATATTTCTATTTTAGGATAACATATTTTTATTCCCTAAAAAAATTAGCCACTTCCTATTTCATTTGGGTACCCAAAAAAATTCATGAAATTTGGACAAATTTTTTTGGCCAAAAAAAGTTACCCTTTTTTTCTCCTTTCAGATCTTCACCTCCATGGGTCCGACTTCATCCAAAATACATCAAGATGTGTCCTAAACATTCAAGAATCAATTCCTAAAAGGATTTGTGTATATATATATAAATTTTTTTTTTTTATAAATTTTAATGTAAGGTCTTGTTATTTTTCTACTTAATTTTTTAAAATACTTATAATAAATAGTTTTTCAGCGGATGAGTAGTATTTATCTTTACAGTAGTTTTAAGCATTCATTGAACTTTTTTTTGGCAAAAGAAAAAAGGAGGTTACTGCAAAAACAGATTTTTCAAGAATTATTTTTTGCGTCGGGGTCGCGCGCGACCGAGTATACCCTTAAAGAGGTGTCCGAGGAGCGTACCTATCCAGGGTTAAAATTATGGCCAGGAAGCTGTTCACAACATAACCTCCTTCCAACTTTATTGGCGGAGGTAATTATATACATTAAAATAACAAAACAAAAGCAATTATCACTGAACCCACTAAAAATACCCAAGATCTCTAGAAACCACAAATACAAAACTTACGATTTGTCATTGCACTATATCCACGTGGTCCACCATCAGGTCCCAATTTAGCCTTAAACTCACGGAGAGCAGGATCAGCTAAATGGAAAGGTCCCCAAGGCTTCCTGTAGTAAAACATGGTAAAATTTACGTTAAATTACTATAAGACTTTTTTTACACACAGTAACAAGGATAAGCTTACACTTGGTATATTGATAGATAACTATTAAAAGTCTTTCCACATCATAAAATTAAAAATTCCATAGGATGTTCCAGATTCAAACAATCGTGACATGCTAATAAAAAGGATATAAATTTCTAATGATTTTGTAGTACTGGAAGAAACTTGGTAAATAAATATTGTGCAACCATCAGCTCCTCAATCATGTGCACAAACAAATTTAAAGGATGGGGTTAGCCTTATTTAAGCCTTTCTCTAGTACATGTGTCTATTCTGTTATTGCTCTGGGATTAGTCCTTGGGAGACCCCACACAATATAAAAACCCATTAGGAAGGAGAAACCTATTTTTGGGGAGGTGCTGTGTGGTCTCGAAGGCTCCTCTCTCCTCTCTAGCTTCGAGTAAGGAAAGGCTTACACAGTCTCGCTCAGATAGTTTAAGATGGTAGCCAAGCACAAAAAAGTGCAAAGGTGGTACTGTATGTCTCCAGTATTCATATTGGTGACGTACCATCGGTCACCAAACTATTTACAGGATAGGAGGTGCTGCGATAGGTTTAATAGAGCCTAAAGCCATGGGTCTCCATAATACACACACTGTCCATGCCTTCCACACTGAAACAAGAGTCCTCGAGCAGGGGAGGCTATTTGTTCAGTATTTATGTTTTACTGATTTTATGTTCTAGCCTTTTGACACCACACAGCACCTGCAAAATAGGGTTTTCCCTTGTCAAAATGGCCTTTTTTTTTAAATCTTGATACAGTATTTGCATTACTAAAAATAATAATTTTCAATATTAATCTTACCCGATAATCATGTAGCTGTCAACTCCGTTGCCCGACAGAAATCTACGGACGGGATATGCCAGCGATCGCTATACAAGAGGGGGGTGTACTCACCAGCGCCATCTGTGGTCAGGTACTGCAGTACTTCTTGTCAACACCACCTCAATTTTTCCTCTGTCGTGCCGCCGGCAAGACCTACATGGATACGCTCTTGATTTTGGAGTCTTTGTTCACGGTTTTGGTGAAGTATTGCTCTGAAATTTAGCTTTCGCTATACAGGAAGCTTTTCCCTTAGCTTAGATAGCTTTTGGATTGATTTTGATTAATGGTATAACGATCTTTGCTTTAATTTGGAAACCCCCCTTGACTGTTCTCTAATTCAAGATGTCCGACCATTCTCAAGCTCCTAGACAAAGACGATGTAGTGTTAGGACTTGTAATAGGCGTCTTCCGAAGGCCTCGGTTGATCCTCACACCGTTTGTTCCGACTGTAGGGGAAAATCCTGTCAGTTGGAAGATCGATGTGAGGAATGTGCCGGGCTTTCGGAATTCGATTTTAATGAATTCCTCAAGTATACGGCTAAGTTAGAGAGGGAGAGAGTTAGGAGGAGTTCTTCTCGCTCTTTGGTTTATTCCTCCCCCCATGATCCTCAACCTTTTCCTTCCCCTGTAGTGGTGACCCCCGAACCTATTACTAGTGCTCAGCCTGATATGTCGGATGTGTTACGTGCCATTCAGGCTTTAGGTGATAAGGTGGAGTCTGTAGTGAGTGACCACAAATTTCTCTTGGCAGATGTCAAGGAACTTAAAGTGAAAAGTGCAGTGGGAAGTGGTAGTGCCAGTGCTGTGCCTAGTGTCAGTGTCAGTGTTGCGCATGAGGATACTTCTGTGCGTGCCAGTCGTCCTCCCAGTCCGGGACCTCTTGCAAGCTCCCAAGCCCAGGGGAGAAGCAATGTCGAAGGGCAAAAGGGTTCGGCAGGCCTTGATCGGCGCACAGTAGTATCCTCAGTGGTTGCGGGCGTATCTTATAGAGATCGTCACTTCCACTCTCAGACGATTGAGCCCTTAATTTCCTCGTCTGCGGAAGAAGTTTCCGGGAGGAAACGCTGGACCCAGGTCTCAAGGCCTCTTAAGCGTAAGGTCCAGACCGAGCGAGTCCAACAGCCCAGATGTAGCCACTGGGCTAGTTCGGACTCGCCGCAGTCATCTGATGGCTGCACGCCTCCTAAGAGAGGTAAAGCGATGCCTCAACAGGCCTCTGCCCCAACTTCTGTTGATCCCAAGTTGGCTATGCTGCAGACTATGCAGTCGCAGCTTGCGGTGTTGATGCAGGAGTTTCAGGCAGAGAAGGTTAGCACACCTCCTCCTGCGAGCGCTCCTCCACCTCTGCGCAGTCCACCCTGCCAGACGTATGATGTTGAGGTTCCTCAACCTGCCTCCATGCGTGAGCTGCCGCATTGGGAGTTGCCAGATACCAGCGCTGTGCAGCAACCTCCACTTTGCTTGAGGCAGGAGCCTCTTACTATGCGGCAACCTCCTCAACACTTGAGGCAGGAGCCTTATGCTTTGCAGCAACCTCCTCTACCCTTGAGGCAGGAGCCTCATGCGTTGCGACAACCTCCTCCATCCTCGAGGCAGGAGCCTCATGCGTTGCGACAACCTCCTCCATCCTCGAGGCAGCAACCTCTTGCGTTGCGGCAACCTCCACCATCCTTGAGGCAGCAACCTCAACTCTTGCGGCAGCCACCTCAACTCTTGAGGCAAGAACCTCAACTCTTGAGGCGAGAACCTCAACTCTCGAGCCAAGCACCTCAACTCTTGAGGCAAGAACCTCAACTCTTGAGGCAAGAACCTCAACTCTTGAGGCAAGAACCTCAACTCTTGAGGCAAGAGCCTCTCTCTGCGCAGCCACCTCCTCAACCCTTGAGGCAGGCGCAACTCTTGAGGCAGGAACCTCATGCTATGAGGCAGCCACCTCAACGCATGCAGCAACCGCATTCTTCGCAGCATGAGCCTCTTCCCATTCAACATGAACCGCAGTCTATGCAGCATGAGCCTCATGCCTTACAGCATTCGCTTCTCACCTCACTTGCTCCTCAGACCCCCGCAGAACCTCCTTCATCCCAGCCTCATGACTTTGTCATTACCAGCCCTCATCCTCTTCAGCAGAGACTTGATGATGAATCCGCAAGTGCGCATGCACCCGTTCTTCAGGATTCAACCATTCAGCATACCGCTTTATCGTTACCTCTCGCTTCTCAACCCTCAGGTGATGAGGTTTCTGAGGATGAAGCTGCTCACCTGGATGATCCTTCTTCTGATGTGGAGGAACCCAAGTCGTTGCCACCCTCCATTGACTTTCGTAAGGTCCTGACGCTGTTCAGAGAGTTATACCCTGAACACTTTGTTTCTGCTACCCCTCGTTCTCCTCCATCCGAGTTTTCTCTAGGCATGCAGCCTATTAAGTCTGCCTACACTAAGCTTGTCTTCGCTAGATCATCAAAGAGAGCTTTGAGAATTTTAGGGGATTGGTTGCAGTCCAAGCAGCAACTGGGAAGGACGTCTTTTATGTTTCCTCCTCCTAAGCTGACTTCTAAGTCGGGCGTCTGGTATGCCACGGGAGAGGAACCAGGCTTGGCGATCCCTGCCTCTGCCCAGGCTGACTTCTCAAGTTTGGTTGACTCTCCCCGTAGGTCGGCTATGAGACGCTCTAAGGTCTGCTGGACCTTTTCTGATCTGGACCACTTCTTGAAGGGAGTCTTTCGCGCCTTTGAAATTTTTAATTTCCTCGACTGGTGCCTGGGGGCCTTGAGCAAGAAGACTGCCCCTTCTGACAAAGACTCGGCCATGCTGATCATGTCCTGTATGGACAAAGCAATTCGCGATGGTTCTGGCGAACTTGCTTCTATTTTTGTCTCGGGAGTCCTCAAGAAAAGGGAACAACTTTGCTCCTTCCTTTCTACTGGTATCACCTCTTGCCAGAGGTCACAGTTACTGTTTGCTCCTCTCTCCAAGTTCCTGTTTCCTGAGGATCTAATCAAAGAGATGGCTGCGGCTCTTATACAGAAGGAAACGCATGACCTCGTGGCCTCTTCAGCACGTAAGGCTAAGGTTGTACCTTCAGTACCGAGAACTTACCGCACCCCAGTGGCTGATACACCTGCTACCAGATTTATTCCGCCCTTTCGTGGCAGAGCCCCCAGCCGAGGAAGTACCCGCCCAGACGGTCACAGGGGCAGGTCCAAGAAAGGTGCCAAGTCCACGAAAAGCAAGCATTGACTCTCCTCCTCTCCAGACAGCTGTAGGAGCCAGACTCAAGACCTTCTGGCAAGCCTGGGAAAGAAGAGGTGCAGACGCTCAGTCTGTCAAGTGGCTAAGGGAGGGTTACAGAATTCCGTTCTGCTGCAATCCCCCTCTGACCACTTCTCCCATCAACCTCTCTCCCAACTACAAGGAAAAGGACAAGAGGCTAGCGTTACATCAAGAGGTGTCGCTCCTGTTACAGAAGGAGGCAGTGGTGATAGTCCGGGATCATCAATCCCCGGGCTTTTACAACCGTCTCTTCCTGGTGGCCAAGAAGACAGGAGGTTGGAGACCGGTGCTGGACGTCAGTGCGCTCAATGCTTATGTCACCAAGCAGACGTTCACTATGGAGACGACGAAGTCGGTCCTAGCAGCGGTCAGGCAGGAGGACTGGATGGTCTCGTTGGATCTGAAAGACGCCTACTTTCACGTTCCCATCCATCCAGACTCCCAACCTTTTCTGAGATTCGTCTTTGGAGAGGTTGTGTACCAATTCCAAGCCCTGTGTTTTGGCCTAAGCACGGCACCTCTGGTGTTTACGCGACTGATGAGGAATATTGCGAAATTCCTTCACTTGGCGGACATCAGAGCCTCCCTTTATTTAGACGACTGGCTTTTAAGAGCCCCCACAAGTCGTCGCTGTCTGGAGAGTCTCAGATGGACTTTGGATTTGACCAAGGAACTGGGTCTATTGGTCAATTTAGAGAAGTCCCAACTTGTTCCTTCCCAAACCATCGTTTACCTGGGAATGGAGATTCAGAGGCAGGCTTTTCGGGCTTTTCCGTCGGCCCCAAGAATCAACCAAGCCCTAGAGTGCATCCTGAGCATGCTGAAGAAGAACAGATGCTCGGTGAGACAGTGGATGAGTCTAACAGGGACTCTGTCATCGTTAGCCCTGTTCACCGAGTTAGGGAGACTCCACCTCCGCCCCCTTCAGTACCATCTAGCAGCTCACTGGGACAAGGATATGACGCTCGAGGCGGTCTCTATTCCTGTTACCAAAGAGATGAGGACTACTCTAATGTGGTGGAAGAGCAACATCCTTCTCAAGGAGGGTCTCTCTTTAGCTGTTCAGACCCCCGATCTTCATCTCTACTCGGACGCATCAGACTCGGGCTGGGGCGCGACCTTGGACGGACAGGAATGCTCGGGGACATGGAACAAGGAACAGGAAACGCTTCACATCAATTGCAAGGAGTTGTTGGCAGTACATCTGGCCTTAATGAACTTCAAGTCCCTCCTGCTAAACAAGGTGGTGGAGGTGAACTCCGACAACACCACAGCCTTGGCGTACATCTCCAAGCAGGGAGGGACTCATTCGAGGAAGCTGTTCGAGATAGCAAGGGACCTCCTCATTTGGTCAAGAAGTCGAAAGCTCACGCTGGTAACGAGATTCATTCAGGGCAATATGAATGTCTCGGCAGATCGCCTCAGCAGGAAGGGTCAAGTCATCCCCACAGAATGGACCCTTCACAAGAACGTGTGCAACAGGCTTTGGGCCCTGTGGGGTCAGCCAACGATAGATCTGTTCGCTACCTCGATGACCAAGAGGCTCCCATTGTACTGTTCCCCGATCCCAGACCCGGCAGCAGTTCACGTGGATGCTTTTCTGCTGGATTGGTCCCACCTCGACCTGTATGCATTCCCGCCGTTCAAGATCATCAACAGGGTTCTTCAGAAGTTCGTCTCTCACGAAGGGACACGGCTGACGCTGGTTGCTCCCCTTTGGCCTGCAAGAGAATGGTTCACAGAGGTACTGCAATGGCTGGTCGACGTTCCCAGGACTCTCCCTCTAAGAGTGGACCTTCTACGTCAACCTCACGTAAACAAGGTACACCCAAGCCTCCACGCTCTTCGTCTGACTGCCTTCAGACTATCGAAAGACTCTCTAGAGCTAGAGGCTTTTCGAAGGAGGCAGCCAGAGCGATTGCCAGAGCAAGGAGGATATCCACTCGCAGAGTCTATCAATCCAAGTGGGAAGTCTTCCGAAGCTGGTGCAGAGCCAATGCAGTTTCCTCTACCAGTACCACTGTAACCCAAGTTGCTGACTTCCTGTTACATCTTAGGAATGTTAGATCTCTTTCGGCTCCTACGATCAAGGGGTACAGAAGTATGTTGGCATCAGTTTTCCGCCACAGAGGCTTGGATCTTTCCTCCAACAAAGATCTACAAGACATCCTTAGGTCTTTTGAGACCTCTAAAGAACGTCGCTTGTCCACTCCAGGCTGGAATCTAGACGTAGTCCTAAGGTTCCTTATGTCACCTAGATTTGAACCTCTCCAGTCAGCCTCTTTCAAAGACCTTACTCTCAAAACTCTTTTCCTCGTCTGCCTTGCAACAGCCAAAAGAGTTAGTGAGGTTCACGCCTTCAGCAGGAACATAGGATTCACATCTGAAACAGCTACATGTTCCTTACAGCTCGCTTTTTTGGCAAAAAAAGGAACTTCCTTCACGTCCTTGGCCTAGATCGTTCGAAATTCCTAGCCTTTCCAACATGGTGGGTAACGAACTAGAGAGAGTTCTTTGCCCTGTCAGAGCTCTAAAGTACTATCTTAAAAGGTCAAAGCCTATACGAGGGCAATCAGAGGCCTTATGGTGTGCCATTAAGAAACCTTCGATGCCTTATGTCCAAGAACGCAGTTTCTTATTACATAAGGCTTCTGATTAGAGAAGCTCATTCTCACATGAAGGATGAAGACCTTGCTTTGCTGAAGGTAAGGACACACGAAGTGAGAGCTGTGGCTACTTCAGTGGCCTTCAAACAGAACCGTTCTCTGCAGAGTATTATGGATGCAACCTATTGGAGGAGCAAGTCAGTGTTTGCATCATTCTATCTCAAAGATGTCCAGTCTCTTTACGAGAACTGCTACACCCTGGGACCATTCGTAGCAGCGAGTGCAGTAGTAGGTGAGAGCTCAACCACTACATTCCCTTAATCCCATAACCTTTTTTAACCTTTCTCTTGAATGCTTTTATTGTTGTTTTGGGTTGTTACGGTGGGCTAAGAAGCCTTCCGCATCCTTGTTGATTTGGCGGGTGGTCAATTCTTTCTTGAGAAGCGCCTAGGTTAGAGGTTGTGTTGAGGTCCTTTAGTATGGGTTGCAGCCCTTTATACTTCAGCACCTTAGAGTTGTTCAGCCTCCTAAGAGGACCGCTGCGCTCAGTAAGGAAGACTTACTTATTAAAGGCAGAGTAATGGTTCAAGTCGACTTCCTTACCAGGTACTTATAATTTAATTTGTTATTTTGAATAACTGATAATATGAAATACGGGATACTTAGCTTCTTGATTAACATGTACACTGGTTTTCACCCACCCCCCTGGGTGTGAATCAGCTACATGATTATCGGGTAAGATTAATATTGAAAAATGTTATTTTCATTAGTAAAATAAATTTTTGAATATACTTACCCGATAATCATGATTTAATTGACCCACCCTTCCTCCCCATAGAGAACCAGTGGACCGAGGAAAAATTGAGGTGGTGTTGACAAGAAGTACTGCAGTACCTGACCACAGATGGCGCTGGTGAGTACACCCCCCTCTTGTATAGCGATCGCTGGCGTATCCCGTCCGTAGATTTCTGTCGGGCAACGGAGTTGACAGCTACATGATTATCGGGTAAGTATATTCAAAAATTTATTTTACTAATGAAAATAACATTTTTTGTTTTGTAAGGTCTTAATTCCATAAAATCCATATACAGTACTGTACTTACAATTTTGGCTTACTACTGTGTGTGAAGGCAAAACAGTTCTTTTCAGGAGCTTTTTTATTAAACTCTATTGGTTGTTTAACCTGTTGAGAAAAAAAATTTGTAAGAATACGTACAATAATTGTATAAAGAGTAAGTCACATTTACACTTTGTGCAGCTTTATTTCACAAAAGTTTGGCCATGCTACAACTAGTAATGCTACATTCTATGTTGGAAAATAGATTAATTGTACTTTTTATGGCACCAAACTGACTAAATGGTGGATTCTCTTGCCTTGGACCACGCATAATGCATAGTAGGACGATTGTTTACATCGAGACGACCAAGAGCCCATATGATCATTGCTTCTCCTTCTGCTGGATATGGTTTGTCTCCATCATCGGCTAAAAATTGATAATGTTATAAGTTCCTTTTTAGATAAAAAACACATTTTTTAAAACAATACATGCAATTAAAAAATTTTCACAATAATATTGCAAAATTAAATTTTATGGAGGAAATTTTTAACTACTGTACTCACGAGTAGTGAGGGGACGTCGAAAAGTGAAAACGTTAATTCCATCTAGTCTCGTGCTACTATGAGCTTGATAATTCTGGTGGCCCCCTACTTTGTCATCTTCACACACACCCTTGTACTGGCCCAAAAGCTTTGTACACTGAAAAATAATCATTAGCATAAGTCACCAATCAAGTTGGTTCACCTTGCCACAAGTAACAGCAGTTTTCTTAATCTTTAGAATGCTGAAATCTTCAATTTCAGTTTCAAATTAAGAGAATTATTTCAAGAGGGTATCATGTGAAGATATAAGAGATTTGATAAATAATTGAGAACAAAGTGACAGAAAAAAAGGCAAGTAATAAACTATAGAAGGGAGAAGGCAAGTAAGAACACACATGATATTCTACTCATAAGTAAATGCAGAAAGGTTATAGGTTAAAAGTCAACGCAATTTCCTATTTCAAAATACCAGCCACGGTATTTAAAAATTACGGAAAGGCCTTTTGTCTGTACAGACAGCTCCAAGAATAGGAATTATAGGAAGCATGAGAAATAACATACGTTAGACCTTTATATACAACTGACCAAAATTGCAGGTTGTAGCAAACTGAACAGAGTCCATTAACTGTAATTATTCGTCTCTTACATTATTCACTCTAATGAATGAGTCAAAGGGATATGTAGTCGACATAATATTGACGAGGTACATAAAGTACTCCTCTCATCACCTTTCCTTTATGTTATATATTAATTACTCAATGGTACAAATATAACCTTCCTCTATACAAATAACCTTCTATTCCTTGTACTTGATCAGCCATAAATGTTTAGGGGTAGATCAATGCACCAATCTGATCTTACTCACAATGTCTGAAGGTTTATAAATTATTTAAAAAATTGAATTATCTGTATCATTATTATTATTATTATTATTACTACTACTTGCTAAGCCACAACCCTAGTTGGAAAAGCAGGATGCTATAAGCCAAGGGGCCCCAACAGGGAAAATAGCCCAGTGAGGAAAGTAAATAAGTTAAAATAAAATATTTTAAGAACAGTAACAACATCAAAATAAATATTTCCTATATAAGCTATAAAAACTAACAAAATAGAGGAAGAGAAATAAGATAGAATAGTATTTTTTTTTAGGAATGGGCAACACACTAGCATTTAAAACTTACAGGCATATACGAAGAGATATTATAATCAACAAGGTGCTGGAGATGACCGTCCATAAAAGCTATGACAACATCTCCATCGATCATCTTTGGTTCGGTTGGAGACCCACTCATTCCAAAGGCTATGTAGTCCTTCTCATCTGAAATAATATAATTATTATTATTGTCACTATTATTATTATTAATTATTACTATTATTATCATTATTATTAGCTAAGCTACAACCCTTGTGAGGGGCGAATGACAGATCAAAGCCGACTGATGCTTTACTCTCAGAACAGGTGATTGACATAGAGGTCTGCGGACGGATAAGTAGCAAAGCCCCCTGGGGTAGGTGACCGACTGCCGCAGACAGGTAAAATATGCTGGGCATTTGCATTTCTTTATGTTAACATTTAAATATAGCAAGGCCCAGCATTAACATACAATGATTAATGATACACAAATAAAAAGAAGAGATGATTCTGCACACGATGATATAAATAACATTTACAATGAAATAACAGGAAAATATGTATAGGTGAAAAAAGTGAATTCGTTGAGTAAGAATGCTGTAGGACATTGTCCTTACACCCTAATTGGAAAAGCACGATACTATAAGGCAAAGGGCTCCAACAGGGGAAAATAACCCAGTGAGGAAAGGAAATCAGGAAATAATTAACAAGGGAAGCAATGAACAATTAAATTAAAACACTACGAACAGTAACAACATTAAAATAGATTTCATGTATAAACTATAGACTAAAACCAAGACAATTTTATAAAACAAAATACAAAATGAGGATTTCTCATGAAAGCAAATGTTGATTTAAAAGTAATATCCTATCAAATTATTTTCTCAAATCCAAGTAGGAATAAAAATCATTATTTCAGTCACATAGAAGAGAATCAAAATGGGAAAAACACTACAGTACTTATTTTTCTGTCAGAAAATGGGATTTAATCTTGCCTTATAATATCAACTATTACGAGGATGTGGTCTTTGTGCAGTGCAATGTCAAGGCCCAGGGGACACGATTTATTGAGCAAGAAGGAATCAAATCACATTATAACAGAAATAAGCTGAAAAAAAAAATAAAATAAATGGAAGGGATAATTGAAATCTGATGTAATGAGAATAGAGGGAATACATGTTAAAATTAAAAATTAAAACATAATTGTTATATCTATCTATCTATATAAAGTAATGAAATCAAATAGTTAAAATCATAAGGATTTAGAACTGTTAAGAGAATACAATAAAATTAAGAAATTTTAGTTTTTTAAACAATTTAAGAGTTTAAGGGAATAAAAACAAGTTTGCTGGGTGCAGTAACTTACTGTGCAATTTCAGTCAAATAACCAACTGTACTGTACAGTAAAGAGAGAGTATCAAGTGAAAAAAAATGTAGTTATTTAGGGCGTTGGTTGACTACTCATTAACGGCTATGTTGGAGAGGGGGCTGACGAGTTAGCTGAATCTAAGGCACCACAATGTCGTGGTTTTCAAGTTTAGAGGTGGTCTCTTACCTAGCCCACAAATATAGAGGGTTAACAGTAATTCAATGATGTTTAGTCCACTCTAGGGTTGGGAAATCAGCAGATAAGGTGGTTCCACTTATTCATTAACAAATGATTTACTGTATGGCAATTATTAATCATTACAAGCAATGATCACTAAGGCATTGTCGCTCTAGTGATGAAAACATTGCGAGGACCAAGAGGTGGGGGGCTCACCAGGCAAAGTAACCTTTTAGGCACTTCACTATGTTAGGGGTCAGACTGAGTAAAGAATTTTTTTCCTTAGTTAAAATTTGAAAGCCCTGCTTCAAAGAAATAACCAAAGTGCCACAGAGGTAAGATGTAGAAATAAGGAATATGCCCTAGAAGTAAGATGAAGAAATAAACAATGAGCCCTAGAGGTATCATAGATGGATGAAGAAATAGGCATGTGCCATAGAGGTAAAATGAAAAAATAAACAATGAGCTCTAGAGGTACAGATGAAGAAATAGGCATTGTGCCCTAGAGCAGTGTTTCTTAAAGTGTGGTCAGCGGACCCCCAGGGGTCCGTGGAATATTCCAAGGGGTCCGCAGGATAATTTTTAATATCGATTTCAGTCAAATTTTTGGCCAAAACGTCCTAAATTCCTATTTTTGTAGCACCAAATCCTGATGGCTTTTTACAGTGGCTAAGTCACATTGGGATGGAAGTAATTTAAGTAATGCCGCCTTCCTCCCTTGGGGTGAAATCCTCAACGAAATTCCGAAAAAGACACACACAAAAAAACAACTTTATAGAAGGCAGTGGTGTTCATGATTTGGCAACATTGTACTGACTGATGCCCGGTGGTGCGGCCGCCCGCCACATATCAGTTGACGTTAAGGCTGCTGTGAGGAACACACGGCAGTTGCTTGTGCTCCTCTTTGTTGGTAAGAAAATCATCTGGATGCTTATGACAACATACTGATTTTTTATATGCCATTTGTTAAACGTTATTACCTACCTTTTTGAGATTAGAATTTCGAATACTAGACCTCGTGACCTCGCCAAGTTACTTGCAGGATAAACATCAGAAGACAGCCTAGCTTACTTTTTAGCATCAGGATAATGGATCTGTGGCTCAAGACAGGCTCACTTACAAAGAAAAAAACCGAATTCCAGAACAACAACCAAGACAGCACTGGCCTTAAAGAAGAAAGAAACGATGCTAACAGTGCAACTCAGCTCAAGCTACTGGAGGCAGGCGCAGATGCCATGGACGAAGGGAACACCGCTGACACAAACCAAAGCAGTACAGATGCCTCGGTTACCACTGTAGGGCACAAGCAAACACACCAAGAAACAGCCAAAAAGAAGCGTAAATACTGCAGTAATTACTTGAAACTTGGATTTTTTTGGCAAGGCAACTGTGAGGATCCTATCCCACAGTGTGTTTTGTGCTATGAAACATTAGCTAATGAGGCTATGAAACCCTCAAAGCTCAGAAGACATTTCAAGTCCAGACATAAGGAATATGTGGGAAAACCCATAGAATTTTTTCAAAGAAAATGTAATGAACTTGATATTCACAGAAAAAAGGAAGCTTCATCTTTTTTTATACCTGGAGAAAATGCAAAGGCCACTGAATCTTCATACAAAGTGTCGTTATTAATTGCAAAAACAGGAAAGGCGCATTCCATAGGCGAGACTTTGGTCAAACCAGCAGCCAAGATAATGACAGATCATGCTTGGAGAAAAGGCTAGTAAAGAAATAAACAAGATGCCTTTGTCTAACGACACTGTCAAGAAAAGGATAACGTCAATGGCTGAAAATGGGAAAGTTCAGCTGGTGTCACAATTACAGCAGAGTCTGTATTTTTCACTACAGCTGGACAAGTCCACAGATATAGGGAACGAGGCAAATCTTTTGTGCTTTGTTAGGTACATTTACTGTGGGGAAGTACATGATGAATTTCTTTTCTGTCGTCCTCTTCCTACAAACACAACAGGAGAGGCTATCTTTAATGTAGCTAACAATTTTATTGTCCAAAATGAACTCTCCTGGTCGCGATGTGTTGGAATCAGCACAGATGGTGCAACTGTGATGACCGGTAAACTAAGGGGCCTAGTGAGTCGGGTACAAAGCATTGTACCACAGGTAAAGGCAACACATTGTTGCATTCACCGTGAACAACTTGCTGTGAAACATGTGCCTACCTGTCTTAAAACAGTTCTGGAAGAGGCAGTAAAAATTGTCAATTTCATCAAAAGGAAAAGACTGAACACCCGCTTATTTACAGTTCTGTGTGAAGAGATGGGAAGCTAACACACAAAACTCCTTTACCATACAGAGGTTCGCTGGCTGACACGGGGAAAAGTTCTTTCCCGTCTCTTTGAACTTCGTGAGGAAGTGCAATTTTTCTTGTATGAACGTCATGACCTCTATAATCGAATGCATGACACCCAGTGGCTCACAAATCTGGCATACCTGTCTGATATTTTCAGTACACTAAACGGATTGAATCTGTCTTTGCAAGGAAAAGATACTACCATCTTTAAAGTGCAGGACAAAATACAGGCAACACGAATGAAGCTGGACTTGTGGTGCGGCCGCATTGACCGCAAAGATTTTGAGTCTTTTCCTTCATTAGCAGATTTCCTGCTTACTTCCAAGGAAGAGCTAGATGGTGACACAACACAAGCTTTCAAAGCCCATCTGCAAGGCCTTCACTCAGAGTTAGGAAAATATTTTGAAGAACCAGACCCAAGCTTTGAGTGGATTAGAAATCCATTTGTTACAGATAAAGTAGATATAGAAAAGGTCAGTGTCAACCTGTCATCAAAAGAGGCTGATGATCTTGTCGAGATTGCAACAAGTGGGACACTGAAGACCCTATTCAGGGAAAGAAGTTTGGCCAATTTTTGGGCTGAAGTCCAGCCAGAGTACCATGGACTTGCAGAAATTGCTTTGAAACACTTGATGCCGTTCCCAACAACGTACAACTGTGAAATTGGATTTTCTACACTGGTTGATCTTAAAACGAAGAAGCGCAACCTAATCAATATCGAACCCGACGTGCGACTGAAACTCAGCAGACTGGAGCCAGATATTCCAACAATAGTGAGGCAGCAAAAACAGTATCATTCATCGCATTAAGTATGGTTGTGAGATATGAGGAGGAAGCGTTGCTGTTAAGTTCATGAAAATTTGTATGCAAAATTATCAATGTTGTGGAAATTATGTTAAGCAAAATATAAACATTTATGTTGAAGATAAGCCATTAATAAATAATTCAGTTGTAATTTCAGTATATTATGACCTGCAAACACTTTCAAACTCAAGAAGAAAATTATAATAATAAAGGTTCCGCTACATGAGTAATTTTAATAAAAGGGGTCCGCTGCACAAAAAAGTTTAAGAAACACTGCCCTAGAGGTATAGATGAAGAAATAAACAATAAGCCCTAGAGGTATAGATGAAGAAATAAGCTTATGTGGCCTAGAAAACCAGATTCATCAAAATAATAATACAAGGCTGAAATTAGTCAAATCATCGGAGAATATTTTAGTTACAAAATCGTGACTTCATTACCAATAAATCACTCTTTCAAAAGCATGAATTATTTTCAAAAACAATATACTAACCAACTTGAGCAGCCAATTCCAGTGTGACTTGATTGCCGAAAACATCCCAGGACAACTGGAGATTCTTATGTAACTGTTCACAGTTTGGCATGGTATTTTCATGAGGCTGAAAAGTATCATTAACCACTTAAAATTCACGAGAAATACAAGAGTTAAAATATATTATAGAATGTCCGTTTTAAAGTTATGATCAAAATTTTTTCTATCTTTAATTGTTTTCACAAGATTGTTGTTGAATCATAAAAACAAACCTATCAAAAAGGTATTTACTGGAACTATAAAAATGACTAGACTAATATAAGCACTTGAAAAAGTTTTATTAAATTTTTTTATTTATCTCAAATGATTTTCATAAATGATTGTTGTTGAATCATAAAAACGATAAATCTATCAAAAAAGGTATTTACTAGAGCTATATAAAGGAGAAGACTGTTATAAGCACTGGAAAAAGTTATAAAATTATTTACTTTTTATCTCAAAATCTTTCCATGAATATTTACTATTGAATCATAAAAAAAAAATATCAAAATGGTCTTGACTGGAACTATAAAAATGACAAGACTGGTATAACCACTTAATAAAGTTATAAAATCTTTTACTCTATCTCAAAATCTTTCCATAAATATTTACTATTGAATCATATCATCTATATACCAAGACACTTCCCCCAATTTCGGGGAGTAGCAGATGTCAAACAAAGGAACAAAAGGGGACCTTTCCTCTCTCAGCTCCTCCCAGACTGACGAGGGATTCAGCAGAGTTTAGCTGGTACTGCTAGGGTGCCACATTAAAACAAACCTATCAAAATGTTCTTTACTAGAACTATATAAATGAAAAGACCGGTATGAACAATTAAATAATAATCTGAAAGTATACTCACTATAACTTTAACAAGAGAGGGAGGCACATTCAGATCCTCAGGAATGATGATTGAACCAAGGACTCTGTCATTCTTGATGTCATACACAGACAACCAGTCAACGGTGAATACTGTTAGCTCTCCTGGCAATTCTAAAGTTATTGTTTTCTTGTTGTATTTTTTCAGAGGAGTCATGCTGAAATGGTAAGTTTAAGAATTATTTCCTTTACAAATAATTTGTAACAATAAATTTAAAAAAAGTTTGAATGGTCTTCAGTAACAGGTCGGTAACATATAAAAATATACCTTAACAAGAGCAATCTGAGGTTTCTGACCCTTGCCAAAGGTTAATGGGATCATCCATGGCCCAAGATATATCTGGAGAAAATTTCGTCAAAATACACCAATTTCTTTTGACATCTCTAAAATGTGATAAGGTTATATGGAATTGGTGGAAGGTTGTTGCAAGCAGTGAAAATTTTCTACAAAAGTACTAACGTATGTGTTAGGATAGGAAATTGAGTGAGCGATTGGTTTCTGGTGAGAGTGGGGCTGAGACAGGGATGTGTGATATCGCCATAGGATGTTTAACTTCTATGTTGATGGAGTGGTGAGAGAGGTGAAGGCTCGAGCGCTTGGACGAGGATTGAAACTGGTAGACAAGAATGATCATGAATGGGAGGTAAATCTGTTATTTGTGGATGATACTGTACTGGTTGCAGACTCGGAAGAGACTCTTGGCCGATTAGTGACAGAATATGGAAGGGTATGTGAGAGAAGGAAGTTGAGAGTTAATGTGGGTAAGAGTAAGGTTATGAGATGTACAAAATGTCATGTTGAATGGAGAGTTACTTGAGGAGGTGGATCAATTTAAGTACTTGGGGTCTGTTGTTGCAGCAAATGGTGGAGTGGAAGCAGATGTACGTCAGTGTGAATGAAGGATGCCAAGTGTTGGGAGCAGTGAAGGGAGAGGTAAAGAATAAAAGGTTGGGCATGAATGTAAAGAGAGTTCTGTATGAGAAAGTGATTGTACCAACTGTGATGTATGGATCGGAGTTGTGGGGAATGAAAGTGACAAACAGAAATTGAATGTGTTTGAGATGAAGTGTCTAAAGCCCTGTCCACACGATCGAGCATGCCCGATGGGCAAACAGTGATACCAGACCACAATAGTTAGTGAAAATGAGGGTTAATGACGTCAGAAGCGGGAAAACTAAATGCAGGGATCTGGCATCTCTGTATGATGCCAGATCCCTGTCTGTGGTTTTCCCGCTTCTGATGTCATTAACTCTCATTTTCACTAACTATTGTGGTCTGGTATCACTGTTTGCCCGTCGGGCATGCTCGATCGTGTGGACAGGGCTTAAGGGGTATGGGTGGTGTATATCGAGTACATAGGGTTAGGAACGAAGTGGTGAGGATGAGAACAGGTGTAAGAAATGATTTAGCAGCTAGAGTGGATATGAATGTGTTGAGGTGGTTTGGCCATGTTGAGGGAATGGAAAATAACTGTCTGCTAAAGAAGGTGATGAATGCAAGAGTTGATGGGAGAAGTAAAAAAGGCAGGCCAAGCTTTGGAGGGATGGATGGAGTGAAGAAAGCTCTGGGTGATAGGAGGATAGATATGAGAGGCAAGAGAGCATGCTAGAAATAGGAATGAACGGCGAGCGATTGTGACTCTGTTCAAGTAGGCCCTGCTGCTTCCTCCAGTTGCCTTGGATGACCGCGGAGGTAGCAGCAGTAGGGGATTCAGTGTTATGAAACTTCATCTGTGGTGGATAACAGGGGAGGGTGGGCTGTGGCACACTAGCAGTACAAGCTGAACTCGGTTGAGTCCCTTGTCAGGCTGGGAGGAATGTAGAGAGGAAAGGTCCCCTTTTTTTCATTTGTTTGATGTCGGCTACCCCCCAAAATTGGGGAAGTGCCTTGGTACATTATATGTACAGTATGTATGTATCTGTAAAAGAGCGAAAAATGGGTATCTTGATCTAGAATCTGGATCCGGGTCATCTCCAAATTCAATGGGGTCGTCCATGACCTAAAATCTATCTGCGGTGAAAATTATCAAAATCCGTTGAGTAATTTGATGTAAGCCTGTCCACAGACACAGCCAAAAAAAAGACTTGAAAACCTAACCTCCTTGGTGGAGGTTAAAGTACTATGTAATTACACTGTACTGTATATACAGTTAATAAAAAAAAAAATAGATCTTTTGTAAAATACATAAAACTATTTTCCTACAGAAGCTAATGCAATGCTTTTAAGTGGAGACTGGCTTGACCCTCTAAAAATCACAAATTCTTAAGTAATTTGTATTTTTCCTAACATACTTACCTAGAACTACCTTCTTAGGAGTTACTAGTAACTCTACCTAACCGACCAGCTTTTTGTATAGTTTACCCTCTTTCCGTTTTCTAAGGGGTTAACCTCAGGCAGTGTAAAAATCCGTTGAATAGTTTTGATGCAAGCCTGTCCACAGACACAGCCAAACAAAGACTTGAAAACCTAACCTCCTTGGTGGAGGTTAAAGTACTATGTAATTACACTGTACTGTATATACAGTTAACAAAAAAAAGAAAAAAAAATAGATCTTTTGTAAAATACATAAAACTATTTTCCTACAGAAGCTAATGCAATGCTTTTAAGTGGAGACTGGCTTGACCCTCTAAAAAGGCAATTTATCACATCATAGGTCTCATCTATATAGGCTAAACATCCTTTGACATAGTTATTTTATATCGTCTGACTGGTTAGTTTTTACATTATGTTAAAAAAAAGCAGATTCAACAAGTATAGTACAATACCTGATATTCATAAAAGGGTTGAGATGTATGGTGTGTGTGTAAACGTATCTTCTGTGGCCAATATAGTAGATTCTTTTAGAATATGGTAAAAGAATTCCTTCTGGGATTTTTCCGTTAGAAAATGGGATTCAATATTGCCTCACATTTTAAAGGATTCTAAGGATTTAGTCTATGGAAGTTCAGACATGGAAATTGGACCATGATATCTACAAGGGAAATTCATTCCGATAGCCTCCTTACTATAAACCTTTACAATTTCTCTCATTTTAAAAAGGAAAAAGATTTTCAAAATAGACAACCTCTGTTTAAGTTCAAGATTTTACTACAAAGACATTGGGCTGATTTGGATTGGCTTTGTCCAAGGAGTATCCTCGATGATGAATCTCAAACCCTTCTCTGTTTATGGAGCCTTCCGTAGAAAGATAGGTAAAGCTCTTATCATTTACACCTGTCAGAGAAACAGAGGTTGCAAGGGATCAACTCAATTTCAACTTACGAAAACTTATACCGAAATTAACAGACCTTCAGGTTTTGGAAATACTGGGAGTAGTAAAGACTGTGGTAGAATTCTCAGGCACCAAGAAAGCACCAACATACATCCGAAAACAAGGGAAAGCGACTTCCTATCCCTGTACCAGATAGATGGAAAATATTTTTTATTTTTAGAAAAGTTCAGTAGAACAGGTCTTCTCCCACTTTTAGTAAATACTACATTCGTGAATAGGATCAGTCGGATGCAGACATGTTCACACTCGCTAGACAAAAAAGGGATTTTGACGAAGGAAAAATCTATTTCTGGGTGAGGAACCTGTGTTGCTCCGTGAGATGCTCCTTAAAGCACCATTTCTAAGGCATAAATATTGCTAAATATACCAGAGAAAAAAGGAATGCATGGAATGCCAGGAATTAACCCAGCTCGCTCACTCAACGAGTGTCGCTATAGATACTGGGGCGTGATAGAACCACGACCATAGGTCCCTCACTAGTTAGACCTCTCCTTCATCAACATCCCATGGAACAACACCCGACTGCTGCCTCTACTACGACTATCCTCCCCTCACCCCCTACACCTCCTCACCCCCTACACCTCCCCACCCCCTTACATTCATTCCTCCTAAGCACCAGCAAAGGTTCGGACGTGTTTTTCATTGCTCTGTGCTGTTGTGTGTTTTTGACAATGTCCGACGTTTTGGAGATCCCTGCTCCCAAGTTGAGTATTATAGTTGCCTGTTTAGGATTTCGAGGTAGCGACACTCGTTAATTCAATTACCTTACTGGTTTTTTTCTCAGCCGTTTGTTCACGTTCCCTTACGGGTGTGTTCGCAGCCTTTTTGGTGTCGCTTCCTCGTGATCTCCTTGTATTGTCGGACTTTCAATTAGTTCCTCGTACTAATTGTAGTCCCTTTTTGTGATCTGGAATTTTAGACCTTTCCACCTGTTGACATGTTTTGGTCAACGATAAAGGCATTCAAAATTTTGGTAAACGGCAAGATTGCGCTGATAACTATATTGGCATCAAAGGGCATGGTACACAACTCTGGCCTGTTATTGAAATGTAAAGGGGCGTTGCCTTGCAATCAATCCTTTCAGTCAAACAATTTTGAGCCATTCTCTAGCTACATTTTACTGAATAGTCCTATCCAACATATCCTTTGAAGTAATGACTCGAGTTACGTAGGTTGACTACCGTAGGTTCAAAATGATAATCTACTGGTGATATATATCAAGACAATAGAAAGTTTAGTTTGATTAAAAAGTCAAGGATTTACCAGTTACTAGAATTAGTCATAATATTTTTAACTTGGGTTTCCTTTTCTATGGTAAGAAACTTTTAATTTCAATTGTTGAAGATTTAAATATAAGCTGATTACTGTGTTTGAACAGTAAGATTAGATTCGCTTGTAGTGAATATTTTCTCTGGATCCCAATATGAGCCCTATTTCTAATATTTTAGACAATGTTATAGCATTTAGTTTGCTTTACAACTTAAAACTTTCGCCCGAGCTCATATGAATTTAATGTTAAACATTTAAAACAGATGGTAAAAAGATGGTAACCTGTATCTCTATATCTCTCATCTTGATATTACGAACTACTCCCAATACTCTAGCTATACCTTATATACAGTTATGTTGGCTAGATAACTTAGTAATCTTGTGAAATAAGAATGCTTTACATATTCTCACAGTTTGCCATGGTTTGGCAGGTGTTAAACAAGTTCTTGGATAGTTTATATCGGAGATATTTATTTTAAAGTTGTTACTTTTCTTAAAATATTTTATTTTTCCTAGTTTTCTTTCCTCACTGGGCTATTTTCCCTGTTGGAGCCTCTGGGCTTATAGCATCCTGCGAACAACAAGACCTTGTTAATAGTTCCTTTCTGATCACAGAAGGAATCTTTCACAAATCTGTGGCACCTGTTGTCGGAGTGTCCAAGAAAGATGACGTATAAAGCCAATATGCACAACCATCACCTCTCAGAAGTGATTGATCCAAGCCCATCTGTGCTACATCTGGTCAAATGGAGAACACCAGCTAAACAGATGGACTGTTTATTATGTAGGTTCTTAAAAAAATCTACCAATATTCTCTTTCAAAGATCATGGAGTGGTTATTTTGGTTGGTGCAATATTAAAATGTTTGTCAATAACTAGGTTTGCTTCCAAACAAGTTGGAAGAGCTTATGTTTTAGCCCCTGTTTGTGTGTGTGTGTGTGTTAGTGAACAGCTTCCTGGCCACAATTTTAGTAATGAAACTTGCAGGGGGTAACTTATAGAAAATGCTGGAAATTATTAAATTTTGGAAGATCAAGGTCATGGTCAAGCAAAATGTCCAATTCCCGTTATCAGCCAGAAGTTTGGACATTTTCACAGACTTCAAACTTGATTCATATTTGATTGTATGAAAATCCACACCAATTGTGATAAGGTCAAAGGTCAAGGTCGAGAAATAAGCTACCGCGGCAGAGAACTGCCGCACCGAGTGCCCCTCTGAATTTTTATAATGTTCAATTTGAGCCATTAAGAGATTTAGATCCAAGCTTAATTTTACGCTCATGCATCAGGGATTAGAAAGGTCCCTTCTAAGTATCATAGTGGTTGTATTATATCGATAACTATTGCAAAGCTTACAGTAATGAACATTTATCTAAAAGCTGGTTGTGGTTTTACATAATTGAAAAGTAAATTTTGATTTCTAATTATTCTATGTATTGTTTTGGAATTTTCAAGTTTAAATATCTCTTAAAAATTTCAGTTAAAACCCTCTTTTCCATTGACATTAGTTCCAGCTAAACACATTAGTAGGCTACAAATACTATATGTCGACATAACCTTTTGGGAACAATATGATTGTGACATTTTTACCTTTATTCAGAGCAAAAATATTATTTTAACACTTTGAATTTGACTCGCTTGTTTCCGCACATACCTCTTTTGAAAACAGATGAAGTATTTCTGCAGAAATAAACCTGTGTGTTTTCGTGTTTCTTTTTATATTCGTTTCCCATATTTATTTGGTTGTTGTTGACATTCAGTATTATTTGGACAAAATTTCAGTTACTAGAGGTAGCATCCCAATTGTGTTTTGAGGGACTAAATCCGTTAATCACACTGACCTAAACTGCAATATCATTCACAATCTGAAGTTTGGGCACAGTAGCTCAAAAAGAATTGAAGGTGAAGGTACATGAATGGAGCAGGGAACCTCTTAAAACTTACTGCAAGACTATTTACCCCTTTACCAAGTGCATGTGTTTATTGGATTATTAAAGGAAGAAAATGTGGAAATTTCAAAATTTTTAAACTTTATAAATTAAGATGGAAATGGAATGTTGTTAAAAGGAGAGGAGGCCAGGACAAGGTGGGCGGAATATTTTGAAAGTTTACTGAATGTTGGGAATAATAGGGAGGAAGATATAATTGCTGTTGCAGGTGTTGAGGTGCTAGTGATGGGAGATGAGAATGAGAGAGAGATTACAATAGAGGAAGTGAGGAGAGCACTAGATGAAACGAGAGTAGGAAAAGCGTCTGGTATGGATGGTGTTAGAGCTGAGATGTTGAAGGAAGGGGGTGTGACTGTACTTGAATGGTTGGTGAGATTGTTTAATATGTGTTTTGTGTTGTCAATGGTACCAGTAGATTGGGTTTGTGCATGTATTGTACCACTATATAAGGGTAAGGGAGATGTGCATGAGTGTTGTAATTCAAGAGGTATTAGTTTGTTGAGTGTAGTTGGAAATGTGTATGGTAGAGTACTGATTAATAGGATTAAGGATAAAACAGAGAATGCAATCTTAGAAGTACAGGGTGGTTTTAGAAGAGGTAGGGGTTGTATGAATCAGATTTTTACAGTAAGGCAGATATGCGAGAAATATTTAGCAAAAGGCAAGGTGGTGTATGTTGCGTTTATGGATCTGGAGAAAGCGTATGATAGAGTTGATAGGGAAGCAATGTGGAATGTGATGAGGTTATATGGAGTTGGTGGAAGGTTGCTGCAAGCAGTGAAAAGTTTCTACAAAGGTAGTAAAGCATGTGTTAAAATAGGAAATGAAGTGAGTGATTGGTTTCCGGTGAGAGTGGGGCTGAGACAGGGATGTGTGATGTCGCCATAGGATGTTTAACTTGTATGTTGATGGAGTGGTGAGAGAGGTGAATGCTCGAGTGCTTGGACGAGGATTAAAACTGGTAGATGAGAATGACCATGAATGGCAGGTAAATCAGTTGTTGTTTGCGGATGATACTGTACTGGTTGCAGACACAGAAGAGAAGCTTGGCCGATTAGTGACAGAATTTGGAAGTGTGTGTGAGAGAAGGAAGTTGAGAGTTAATGTGGGTAAGAGTAAGGTTATAAGATGTACGAGAAAGGAAGGTGGTGCAAGCTTGAATGTCATGTTGAATGGAGAGTTACTTGAGGAGGTGGATCAGTTTGAGTACTTGGGGTCTGTTGTTGCAGCAAATGGTGGAGTGGAAGCAGATGTACATCAGAGTGAATGAAGGTTGCAAAGTGTTGGGGACAGTTAAGGGAGTAGTAAAAAATAGAGGGTTGGGCATGAATGTAAAGAGAGTTCTATATGAGAAAGTGATTGTACCAACTGTGATGTATGGATCAGAGTTATTGGGAATGAAAGTGATGGAGAGACAGAAATTGAATGTGTTTGAGATGAAGTGTCTAAGGAGTATGGCTGGTGTATCTCGAGTAGATAGGGTTAGGAATGAAGAGGTGAGAGTGAGAACGGGTGTAAGAAATGAGTTAGCAGCTAGAGCGGATATGAATGCGTTGAGGTGGTTTGGCTATGTTGAGAGAATGGAAAATGGCTGTCTGCTAAAGAAGGTGATGAATGCAAGAGTTGATGGGAGAAGTACAAGAGGAAGGCCAAGGTTTGGGTGGATGGATGGAGTGAAAAAAGCTCTGGGTGATAGGAGGATAGATGTGGGAGAGGCAAGAGAGTGTGCTAGAAATAGGAATGAATGGCGAGCAATTATGACGCAGTTCCGGTAGGCCCTGCTGCTTCCTCCGGTGCCTTAGATGACCGCGGAGGTAGCAGCAGTAGGGGATTCAGCATTATGAAGCTTTATCTGTGGTGGATAACGGGGGAGGGTGAGCTGTGGCACCCTAGCAGCACAGGCTGAACTCGGTTGAGTCCCTTGTCAGGCTGGGAGGAACGTAGAGTAGAAGTCCCCTTTTTGTTTTTGTTTCCTTTGTTGATGTAGGCTACCCCCCAAAATTGGGGGAAGTGCCTTGGTATATGTATGATAAATTAAGGTCGATTTATCAGCGGTTCTGGAAAAGATTCTATATGAATATCTGGGGAGATTCCAAAATACTGTATTCTGTGGTGACAATCTTTACAAACTTAAATTTTATATGCATATAACTTCTATATCTTACAGTAAGAATATCCAGAGTTGTTGCTCATAACAAAAGGATTAAGAACTGCCAGTTTCTGGAGTCTCATTTCATCTTCAAATATCAGTTAAAAATCAACCTAGACAGTTTCTCAAGACTTAGGACTAGTCGACAAGTCATTAATTATTTTTTTTATTTTATAGCTCAAAGGATAGATATTTTGAAAGATTAAAAATTTCAGTATATTGTCTTATCTTTTGAGAAACTAAAGATAAAACAATATGTAGAGAGTATAGGAGTACCAGACTATTCAGTACTTCTGTTGGAAAAAGGAAGGTGCCCTTAAAGGTTTATAGGTCTCTCATGAATGGCACAGGCAAGGGACAGTGACACTGCCCTATCAAGCAGGACAATGCCCTATAGAATGACCATATATAGATATGATCAGTGCCTAAGCCCCCCTACACCCAAGCTAGGACCAATGCAAGCAAGGCAATGGCTGCTGATGAATCAGCAGATAGACCTACAGGCTCTCCCAAACACCACATCCTTAGCTCACAAGGATGGCAAGGTTGCAGCGACCAAAGAAACTAACGAGTTTGAGTGGGATTAACCCCAGTCTGGCATTCACCAGTCAGGGATGTTACCACATGGAGTAAGGGCTCCTTCTTCAGACTATCTGACCAGCCTTGAAATCACCTAATTTCCTGTAGCAGTACATTCGAGTAGGTGGTTGGTAGCTTGACTAACATTCTACGTACCATCAAATATCACAACAATACAATTTCCTTAAGCAAAGTGTTAAACATCAGAAAATTATTTGCAAATAGTTAAATATCAAAGAATGATTTCTATAAGAAAATTAAACTTACAATCCATGTTCATCAGGAATCTTGGAACCCTTCGAATGAGGCTGGGGACCAACACCCACCCAAAAATACACTTCCTCGCCCGAGCCATCGTACATAAATTCTGAAAAAAAAAAAATTCAAACCTTAAATAAGGAAAAAGGATCATAATTTATTACTTTCCCTAAATTTCTAACACTTTGAAAGGGTTAAAATAAAAGAATTTTAATTAAATTTATCACCAGAATTTTAAAAATAAAATTTGTTATTTCTATACTCACCTGATTGTCACATTGCTTTATCTCCAGAAGCTCGTTGTATTGTTTACCCTAAAAATTCAAATATTTTCTTTCCTTTCCAAAAATTACAAGCCCCAGTAAAGTAATGAGACAATCTAGTAGTTATAGGTAAGCAGCACACTAGCAGTTTTAAAATCACAGGCATTCCCTATTCCATGACATCACTGGTCAGTGGGCAGGTGAGCAGGAATGTATATGAACATAAGGTCAATGTCGGAATAAAATATCACAATTCTGTATTTCTAGGACCCTCCCCTGATGCCTATATTGCCGACTCTCACACACTGGAGGCAAGACGTCTCACCAGTGATTGAAAGAGAGGTCAACAAAAATTGAAAATTTTATAACTAAAGGTATATCTCGCCTTAGGTTGTTACGAGTTAAGTCTGTTTCGAATTTACGTCGGTTGTAAAAAATAATACGTGGAAAAATAAAAATCCAGTTTTGTGTCATTTTGTTTGACTTTCCATCTGTCCACCACAAGTATCAAAGTCATAATATCACTGGAATAGCATTAGAAGCACACAAAATATGTTACTTTACTATAAATAAGAATTAAAAGTATATAGAATAATTTTAAAAAACATACTTACATTTAACATAAACGTTCACATAACAAATCCTAGCGAACAAACTATGAAAAAAGCCGAAACTTTTTATATTAATTAGCAGGCTTTAAGAGCTTAACAGTGATGTTTTCTATGATAGTTCAACTACCTACCATTTGAAGCATAACTTCCACACAAAATCATATTGTACAATAAGAATAAAAGTATATAAAATCTCATGACATTTTTGTATATTTTCTTAATTTCAAGTACAACCTAAAAAAAGGTTACTTTTTTTTATTTATGGTTGTAATCAGCTGATCAAGACACCGCAAAGAAAAAAATTTTTTTTTTGCTCATTCAATATAAATCACTAATGCAAATCACATCAGTACCAATTTGTTATAGAATATCAAAGTCTGCATACATTTCATTTATAGCTAAGAGGCAAAGAGGGCAGCTGACCTGAGGTGGGGTCAGGGATTGGGTCATTCATATGAAGAGAATAAGAAGTAGTTTTGGAAAGAAGTGAAGAGAGTAAGGAAGGATGGCTCAAGAATTGAAGAGACAGTGAAAGATGGAAATGGAAGGTTGTTAAAAGGAGAGGAGGCAAGGAAAAGATGGGCGGAATATTTTGAAAGTTTACTGAATGTTGAGGATAATAGGGAGGCAGATATAATTGCTGCTGCGGGTGTTGAGGTGCCAGTGATGGGAGATGAGAATGAGAGAGAGATTAAAATAAATGAAGTGAGGAGAGCACTAGATGAAACGAGAGTAGGAAAAGCGTCTGGTATGGATGGTGTGAGAGCTGAGATGTTGAAGGAAGGGGGTGTGACTGTACTTGAATGGTTGGTGAGATTGTTTAATATGTGTTTTGTGTTGTCAATGGTACCAGTAGATTGGGTTTGTGCATGTATTGTACCACTATATAAGGGTAAGGGAGATGTGCATGAGTGTTGTAATTCAAGAGGTATTAGTTTGTTGAGTGTAGTTGGAAAAGTGTATGGTAGAGTAATGATTAATAGGATTAAGGATAAAACAGAGAATGCAATCTTAGAAGTACAGGGTGGTTTTAGAAGAGGTAGGGGTTGTATGAATCAGGTTTTTACAGTAAGGCAGATATGCGAGAAATATTTAGCAAAAGGCAAGGTGGTGTACGTTGCGTTTATGAATCTGGAGAAAGCGTATGATAGAGTTGATAGGGAAGCAATGTGGAATGTGATGAGGTTATATGGAGTTGGTGGAAGGTTGTTGCAAGCAGTGAAAAGTTTCTACAAAGGTAGTAAAGCATGAGTTAGGATAGGAAATGAAGTGAGTGATTGGTTTCCGGTGAGAGTGGGGCTGAGACAGGGATGTGTGATGTCGCCGTGGTTGTTTAACTTGTATGTTGATGGAGTGGTGAGAGAGGTGAATGCTCGAGTGCTTGGACGAGGATTAAAACTGGTAGACGAGAATGACCATGAATGGGAGGTAAATCAGCTGTTGTTTGTGGATGATACTGTACTGGTTGCAGACACAGATGAGAAGCTTGGCCGATTAGTGACAGAATTTGGAAGTGTGTGTGAGAGAAGGAAGTTGAGAGTTAATGTGGGTAAGAGTAAGGTTATGAGATGTACGAGAAGGGAAGGTGGTGCAAGGTTGAATGTCATGTTGAATGGAGAGTTACTTGAGGAGGTGGATCAGTTTAAGTACTTGGGGTCTGTTGTTGCAGCAAATGGTGGAGTGGAAGCAGATGTACGTCAGAGAGTGAATGAAGGTTGCAAAGTGTTGGGGACAGTTAAGGGAGTAGTAAAAAATAGAGGGTTGGGCATGAATGTAAAGAGAGTTCTATATGAGAAAGTGATTGTACCAACTGTGATGTATGGATCAGAGTTGTGGGGAATGAAAGTGATGGAGAGACAGAAATTGAATGCGTTTGAGATGAAGTGTCTAAGGAGTATGGCTGGTGTATCTCGAGTAGATAGGGTTAGGAACGAAGTGGTGAGAGTGAGAACGGGTGTAAGAAATGAGTTAGCAGCTAGAGTGGATATCAATATGTTGAGGTGGTTTGGCCATGTTGAGAGAATGGAAAATGGCTGTCTGCTAAAGAAGGTGATGAATGCAAGAGTTGATGGGAGAAGTACAAGAGGAAGGCCAAGGCTTGGGTGGATGGATGGAGTGAAGGAAGCTCTGGGTGATAGGAGGATAGATGTGAGAGAGGCAAGAGAGCGTGCTAGAAATAGGAATGAATGGCGAGCGATTGGGACGCAGTTCCGGTAGGCCCTGCTGCTTCCTCCGATGCCTTAGATGACCGCGGAGGTAGCAGAAGTAGGGGATTCAGCCTTATGAAGCTTCATCTGTGGTGGATAACGGGGGAGGGTGGGCTGTGGCACCCTAACAGTACCAGCTGAACTCGGTTGAGTCCCTTGTCAGGCTGGGAGGAACGTAAAGAGTATAGATGTCCCCTTTTTTGTTTTTGTTTCATTTGTTGATGTCGGCTAACCCCCAAAATTGGGGGAAGTGCCTTGGTATATGTATGTATGTATGTATTAGTTATCATATGAATATGTTCTCTTTCTCTTTCCCTCTCCCCCTTTCCCTCCCTCTTTTTTAATTCAAACTTGGTGAGTTCCAGAGCCAAAAATGTTCAACAAGGAAATACAAGGTCTATTTGAAAGATGATGAATTTACAAATTTACATTCTAATCCCACCTAGCAATTAGGAGCACTACCTGCAATGTTCATCGTTTGAATGTCTGTTACTCAACAAGGACCACTATTCTTAGATGAAATACTTGCAACCATTTCTGATAAGGGAAAGTTAGAGGAAATTGTAACAGACCATCTTAATTTATCTATGGGAAAAAAAAAAAAAAGACAACTTGGTCTCAAACCCCACCGTAAAGAGATACCTTGTAAATTACTATGCATTTAACAGTCTAGATTTATGAGGGAAACTTTCCCAAGGATTCAAAATTGAATATACTACATATGTAAAACCACATCCCAATAATGCCAAACAAGACCAGATTATTGGGGTATATGGAGACAAAGTTTAAATATATTCCTTATAATACCTGAAAGTAGTTGTATAATCCCAGATACTCTAGTACCAAATTAAATGGAAATTATTTTCAAAAGGCCACCTTAAAAAATTCTTTTCCTTAAAACACACCTTAAAAGTGTTAACAATATGTAGCTGGCTAGTTCTAGTTATTGATACATAAAAACAGGTAGGCTGTCTTAAGCCTTATTAAGGAAAATCAATAGTCACAGGTCGGGCTGTAGTAAACCGAGAAAAGAGGCAGTAGAGTATTCCTGCTACTGGACTTCAGTGAAAAGGACAGTCATGCTGTTCTACCTATGATAAGGTTTCCATGTCCGGATAGCTATGCTATTGGAAAGTACATTATAAAGAAATTCTATTGTTATCTCTTGAATGAAAAGGCTTCCTTGTTGGCAATTCTGAGTTTGAGATATCTGACCCATAATTGGCAGATTTATTATTTCTATAAACCAAGCCTATGACATTGGTTTGAGTTTTGCTCTATACTTTAATAACTACTTTATGTTCACTACATTTAACACAAGTCCAAAATTAGAAGAAATTAATCCGTTTTTGTGCTTCTGATATCGAACCTACTGAACATACCTTAGACAAAATCTTCTTAATACTTCCCATTCAGAGGAAGACTTCAAAATTAAATACTGCAGCATAAAATATTACACAAAAATAGCAAAGCTAGTGATATCTATATAAAAACCTGGCAAATTGATTTAAATCCTCTTACTATTTACATTCCGAGATGCAATATTAAATGATGTACAAAGACAACTGTTTTCATGAAATACAACACAACACAGTATAAACAAAAAGATATATGAAGATAACTCATTTTAACTCCTAGTATAGGTAGACTATAGCAGCATAAATCCTGTGACCTATAAGTGAAAATTTTCAAAACACCAACTCCTACATTTCAGACAAGAACATTCAAAGCCTGTGTCTCATACACATGCACATAAGTCTATTAAAAGCAGTCAGGTAAAGCCCTAATGTTTTTTATAGATATCATAGCCACTTTTTATAAATATAAGCAGCTTACCTTCAATAACAATCGTCTTTGATTCTTTAATTATAACTGCTGCAGATCCAACCTCCCCACTTCTCGATGATAATTTGTTCAAGATGATCTCCTGAGGCGGTTCAAAATATTCCGGGATATATATCTCGCCAAATGATTCCTGAAATTGATAAAGAAAAATAATTCTCCACTCAAAGGATAACAGAAAATATCATTTCTGGGCTCTGACCTGTGCCGCCCAGTGAAATGCTCCTTTTACATCATTTCTAAGGTAAAAACTGCTATGAATTTACCAGAGAAAAAATTGTATAGGAATGCTAGGTTGAACCCAGCTCGCTCACCTTAATAAGGTGTCGGTATAATACTGGGGCGTGATTAAGTCACAACCAGAGGTCTTGCACTATTTAGGTATCTCCTGTCAATATCCCCGAACAGCGAGGTGCCGTTCAACATCCTAGCTCTGAAACGCTACTACGAATGATCCCACCCACGCCAGTGACGTCACTCCTTTTTCATAGCACCAGCTTGCTACGTTATCTTTTTTCCAGTGTGTGTTTTCCTTGGATTACCCAGGATTTATCTCAGGATGTCGGACCCTACCGTCACTCCACTTAAGTTAAGTACCAGATCTATGAGTTTTGAGATTTTGGAGGTGGCCTTGCCCTTATTTATTATTTTATCACAGTTTTATTGTATCCGCGACCCCGCGTCGGGTCCTCGTGGCGTTTGGCCACCCCGTCTCTCTCTCTCTCTCGTTGTTCTTAACGTTTTACAATGAGTCTTCTATATTGATTGTTCCTCATTTTGAACTTTTATGGGTATCCACGGTTCACACCCCGTGTTATTTTATGTTATGATAGTCTGTTATTACGATAACAGTTGTTTACGATATTATGGTATCGTAATTTCATGTTCGGTTGGCATGCCTGGTAGCTTTCGAGCGTTACTAGTTTTACTTCGTTTTACGTTCCGCACGTCACGGACGTTCATAACGATCTTAGTAGCATTCGTTTTATTACTAGTATTATTAGTTCGAAGGGACTTTCAAGAGGCAGTTCTTTGTTTTACGTTTTTTGTCGGCACTTCACCGACTTTGTGTTATGTTGGTAGCCCTGCCTAGCTCCATGCGCTGTTAGGCTTGGTCTTCCCGTGTCTCTGTTCGTCCCTTCGTACTATCTTACGATTGTTATTATTATTATTATTATCCAGCATGCCTTCCTCTTTTATTTACCTATTAGTTATATTATTATATTGTTTATCCTAGTCTTTCCGTGTGATCATTCCAGTCGTGGGTCTCTGTTCAGGTTGGTACTCCTGTCCTCTGCCCACTTGTTAGCCTCCCTCTCCCCATCCCCCCGGCACCCCCACCCTAGGGTTGCCTTCCCTCTCTCTCTCTCATGTCGAGTCGTAGAGTCAGCTGTTTTGCGTTACGTTCTCTCCCCCGGGGCCTTTGCTTAACTCCGTTCAGGGTGGTTCCCAATAGTATGTGAGGCTTATTATTATACATTATTTTTGCAGTTTTCCCCCTACCCTGCCGTAGCCGTTTCTTTCCGCCGACTCGATTAGCCAGTCGGCGGGAGGCATTCTGCTTGGTCTGTGGTATCATGTTATGTTTATATTACATATTTTTCACATTCATTCCTGCTACTTCCTCCCGGTCCCGCACCTCACGGACCCATTATAGATCCCTCCTTCTATGGTGTTCCGCACTTCACGGACTCCATTTGTTATCATTTCATTACGGGATCCCCGGACGTAGCTTTCACTTTATTCCCTGGTCGAGTTAATTAATCCTGTGTGCCGTCGACGGGTTTGACCCTTGATCCCCCCCCCCCCCTGTCCGCCTTCTCTGGTGGACTTTCATGAGCCCTGGGCTCTCTCGGTTGTCTCTCCGGAGCCAACGTTACCTGTAACCACTTGGATTAATCTCATCTATATATATTCACATGTATATATATTTTTGGGCTCAAGCCATGGCGTCCTGATGGAAGGTTCCTTTTTGGCAGCTTCCTTGGGTAAATAACTACTAAGATATTCCCAGAGAATTTAACCACAGGTTATCACAGAATTCTAACTTCTGGAGCGAGTATCCTAAAGGTTTCCCTTTTAAGACATCGTATATCAACAGGGGACGCATGTATTAACGCGCCACATAGCTATCTACACCCCGAACAGAGTTAATGCTTCGGTGTGTAAAGGCGGAGAATAGCTGGGAGCCGTTCCATAGCTAATCTCATCCGTGGCTACTTTTGGTACTCGAGACGTAAACAAACGGGCGCCATTGCTTAAATGACGTCACGTCCGTCTTCATCCTTTGTACAGTAGCTCGCCTTACTTAGACGGATTTTCCCTGTGCTATCGTTATCGTCTTGCATCTTTATCATGTCGCTACCTTCGGCCTCGCCTTCTTCTGGAAAGTTGAGTACAAGGTTCCAGTATTGTTTAGTTAAGCTCTGACCGTAAAGTAAATATTACTTTTCGAGATAATTGTTGTTTTGTGGCAGAGCTGTGCCTCTACCGGACCCGCCATTTTATGGCGTCGTTGTTGTTCTGCATGCCTTATTTAGTTAGCCACAACAACGCTTCCGGCCTTATTTACTAATCGATAATATTAGTTTATTTAGTCTTCATAGCTAGGAACTTTTATATCGTGTTTTGACGCTTTTTTACCGGTCATCGATTGACCCCATACCAGTGGGCTACTATAGCCCCCAGGCCAGAGCGCCTATATTAGTGTTCATGCATGATTTATCAGTGATCCTAGGCTTACTTATGAAGATAGTGGCATTATTTTACAATACTATTGACTGTGATGCAAGTGTTTTCGCCTTCAGGAACCATATAGGGGATAGGTTAGTTAGTGTGCCTTCCTAGCCTAACCTACATGTAGGACCCCTATATGCTTCCTTCATCCCCCTGCCCTTGGGCATTCCCTCTGTGTAGCCTTGCTCCCCCTACCACGTAAGGGGATCAAGCTCTTATCAGAGTATGTTATCGCCTCTCTGTCCTCCCTAAGGGAATGAACCCCCCTTGGGGTTGCGCCTGAGAGTGAGGAACGGCTAGTCTTTCCTCTATTGCTAGGACTAAGTCTACGACTTTCCTGCGATAGCGATATGTCTTCTATCCTTCCTAGTTCAGGACGTACTTCCCTGCTCTAGGTTAGGTTTTGGAAGGGTCATTCTGTTCCTTGCTGAAACTGTACCCATGCACCGTTTCAGTCAGGCTGCCTTACCTTAGGTTAGGGAGTGTCCTCCCTTCCTTAGTGGCCGCTCTGGTACAGAACCCCTTCCATGGAAGACTCTTCTCTTCTCCCCTCCCCACCTATCTCTTGTATAGCCTAGCCTATACTTAGGTTAGTCTATACCCAACTGTCCCCTGTCCTACAACTCCTCCTTAGGGTGGAGTGATAGGGCTACCTTGAGCTTCTGTGTACAGTCCGCTCTGGTACATATACCCTTCATAGTGTCCTATGGGGTTAGCCACTGGATGTGTTCTGTATGCAGGGGTCTCCCCCTTTGGGTGTCCCCTAGCCCTCCCTTGGGCTACCCTAGCTCCCGGTCCTCTGCGGCCCCTGCTTCTGGGTGATAGAGCCAGCCTCTATCATGGGTACACACTCTCAGGGGGGATGTCTGGGAGTCCATGGCTGTACCCCTTACATCCCCCCTCTGTCTCTTTCACTATCTGGGTGCCGGTCCCTTGCCGCCTCCACTGTCGGCGATACCCACCTCCTACCTTGGTGACTCACCCCATACCCCCATGGCCGTCAGTCCTCCGTGTGCCGGGGGACTGCCGCCTGCCGCCGGCTTCAAGCCGATGGCTCTCCCCCTTCCTCGTAGCTTGGCCGTCCGCCCGCCGACCGGCCCCCGGAGTGCCGGCATACACTGCCGGCAACCCGGTTCTGCTATAACCATCCTTGTTCCTGTCACCAATCCGGCAACCTTCGGCTGCCGGAGCCGCCGCTCCCTCTGCCGGCGTGCTGCCGCTGTGCCGGCGGCCGCCACCCTGGTATCACTCTTGACTTATATTGTCTATCCTAATGCCAGAAACTCTGCTGGAGCGGCCTCCGGCGTGCCGGAGGTCTGCCGGAACCTTCCGGAGGCGTCAAGACGACTTGCACCCCCTTCTACTAGCTATCATCTAATACTGATAGCCCTACACTGCAACCAGATGGCCTGTTTACGTTAATGGATCAGTACCTTAGTACTGTTCTACTGGTAATCATGCTGTCTTCTTGCATTCTTCAGATTTCCAGCATGCTGCGTGTATCTTAGCGCGGCTGGTTGCCGGAAGCAGTTACCCTTTGGGATCCTTTAGCCCCCTAATTTGGGACTGAGTGGCCTCAGTCCCAACCTTATCCTTGACAATTCCCATGGAATTCCATTGCCCTATGGACTTCTACTGGAATTCTATCCTGCGCCTTCGGCCACCTCGGATTATCCAAGGATGAAGCTTACGGTAACCAGCCGGGCGGGATGCACGGAGTATGTTTCTTTACTATCTCAATCCTCTGTGCATCACACCCTTTATCAAGTTAAAATTAATGATTAATATTAACTTAGTTTAAGAGCCATTCTTATAACTCCCCCCATACTCATTTTCTCTTTCTTCCACAGGAAGAGCAGATGAAGTGTGACTTCGACTTCTGCGCTGTGAAACGCCCGCACTTCTACGGGCATACGGCTTGCAGGACTCACGCCCCTTGTGCTAACAAGAAAGGGGATTTGAAATTCTGGGAACCGCTGAACTGTACGGTCTGCCAGGCTCACCTAGTTGATGCCTTCCATAACCCTCCCTCAGCGGAGGTCAGGGACACTTCTCGGGATAAGCTACGCAAGTGGGTGCGTGGCTTCCAGAAGAATGCCACCGGACCATACCTGGCCACTGAAGAATTGAGGTCCCTTTTGTTCCCAAAGGCCTCCCCTGATTCGGTGGTGCCCAAGGATTTGATCCCCACTGTCCAAATTACGGTGAAACCAGATGTAGTCATGGCCCAGTCCATGCACGAGTGCCACCTGGATTCCGAGGATGATGAACACATGTCGGATATTTCGGAGGGCACGGAGAAGACCCTTATGGCTCAAGGTGCTGAAGATGATGAGGACCAGGTGGAATACACCGAGTCGGAGCAAGAGGTCGCTCCTCCTTCCATCACCGCCCCTACTCCTACACCGACGGAAGTGTCTCTCCCGTCTACCTCCGCTACCCCGGAACCCATGCCATCCGCCCAAGAGATGTTCCGGATGATCAAAGCCATCATGGACGACAGGCTGAAAGAAAATCAGGAGTTCATCAGGTCCATGATAGGATCCAAAGAACCGAAGAAGATCTCGGTTAAGGATCTCCCCGCTTGCTCACATGCCAACCCATGGAGGTATGCTGAGCATATGGTTATCGCGACCGGCAGGATCTTCGTCAGCGACAAGATCGGCACGGTCCCCCTGGAAGACGTGGAGTTCTTCCCAAACTTCGAGGCCTACCCGGACTGTTACGTCCGGCTTCGCTCTGAACCTGCCTCTAAAGAAGAGACCGAACCAAAAGAGGAGATAGTGTTCGATCTCGCGAAGGCCCAGGCTATGCTAGCCAACACGTTTAAAAGTAGGGGTTTTACCTGCTCTAAGCTTCCGGCCCTGAGCAAGAAGCACCCTACCTACGTCGCACCCGACGATGCAGTCCTTCCATTCATGGAAAAGGCCTTCGCTGCGTGCCTCAAGGCTGTGGAAGAGGGAAAAGCCTGCCCTGCACTGGAAGAGTGCAGACCCTTCTCCATAGTGACTCCCCCCGACGCTCGACACTGGAAGGACATCCAGCATACTTTCGTGGTGGGAAAGCTAGATCCTGACGTCGCCGGACGTCAGTTTAATGAAGACCTCCCGAAACTCAACGATCACCTCCTTCGTCGGGAACAAGATACGAAGGAGAGGCTCGCAGCATCCATGTCCCACCAGGTCCAACTTGACATCATGGCCTGTGACACCAGAGTACCAGACCACTACATGGTACTTGCCAAATCCCACATGGCAACCCTGGTGAAGGATATGTACCACTTCATGAAGGCTCGGAGAGCCTGTCGTGAATTCGTGTTCGCAGGTGCCACTGTGAAACATGAACCCTGGAGGCTGATTTCCTCCAACATCTGGGGTAAACACCTCTTTCCTTCTGACCTTGTGAAGGAGATCACCGACAAAGCCGCCACGGAGAATAGGAACCTTCTCCACAAGTGGGGCATGTCAAAAAAGAGGAAATTATCTCAGGACGACGGACCTCAACCTAAGAGGAAATCTTCCAAACAGAAACCCCAGCAGCGTCAACCAAGACGACAGTTTCCGGGACCCGCTACTTCCCAAGTGGCAGCTCAGCCACAGCAGACCTTTCAGCTGGTCACCCAACCGGTCTTGTCCCAGTCACCGGTTCTCACCCCTGCTTTCGAGCAACAGACGACTACCTTTCGTCCCAAAGGTAGAGGCTCAAGCAGAGGTGCAGGCAGAGACGCGTCTCGCCGTCCCTCCAGAGGCAGAGGAGGAAAGGGAGCTAGCGGCCGAGGCAGTAAGCCCTCGGGACACCAGAAGCAATGAAGTGCTTCCGGTGGGAGGAAGACTCCGCCAATTCCAGGATCGTTGGACCTTCGATCCCTGGGCACACAGCATCGTCAAGAAGGGTCTAGGCTGGAGTTGGACTCAACCACCCCCAACCTTCCAGCAATTCTTCCAACAATCAACCCCCCTTCTGGAAGAATATGTCCTAGATCTCTTGAACAAGAAGGTGATAAGGAAGGTAAAGTCCACCAGGTTCCAAGGGAGACTGTTTTGTGTCCCCAAGAAAGACTCCGACAAACTCAGAGTCATTCTGGACTTATCCCCCCTCAACAAGTTCATAGCGAACGACAAGTTCAAGATGCTGACTCTTTAACAGATAAGGACCCTTCTGCCTCGAGGTTCTTACACGGTCTCCATAGACCTGGCGGATGCCTACTGGCACGTTCCAATGAACCATCACGCTTCCTCCTACCTAGGATTTCGACTCCAAAGGAAAAGCTACGCCTTCAGGGCCATGCCCTTCGGCCTCAATGTGGCCCCTCGGATCTTCACAAAGCTGGCGGACGCCATAGTACAACAGCTCCGCCTCCGAGACGTCCAGGTGATGGCCTACCTCGACGATTGGCTAGTCTGGGCTCCATCGCCCGAGGATTGTTTAAAATCCTGCAGCAAAGTCACCCAGTACCTAGAACACCTGGGATTCAAGATAAACGCGAAGAAATCTCGCCTCTCTCCAGCTCAGAAGTTCCAATGGTTAGGAATCCAATGGAACCTTCAGTCACACCGCCTTTCCATTCCCCAGAAGAAAAGGAAGGAAATAGCAGGGTCTGTCAAGAGACTACTGAAATCCAAGCGGATCTCAAGACGCCAGCAGGAACGAGTTCTAGGCTCTCTACAGTTCGCCTCAGTAACAAACCCAGTGCTTCGTGCACAGCTAAAGGATGCCGCGGGAGTCTGGAGACGTTCTGCATCCATCGCTCGAAGAGACCTCAAGAGACGGCTCCCAAACAGACTTCGACTTCTCCTCAAGCCGTGGTCGGAAGCAAAGGCCCTGAAAAGGTCCATTCCTCTTCAACACCCACCTCCATCACTCAACATCCACACGGACGCTTCGCTGGAGGGTTGGGGAGGTCACTCCCACCAAAAACAGGCTCAAGGCACATGGTCTCCCCTGTTCAAGACGTTTCACATCAACATCTTGGAGGCCATGGCGGTCCTTCTAACTCTGAAGAAACTCTCCCCGCCTCCCTCGATCCATATTCGTCTAACCCTAGACAACTCGGTGGTAGTTCGATGTCTCAATCGCCAAGGCTCAAGATCGCCCCAGATAAATCAGGTGCTTCTTCCAATCTTCCGTCTGGCAGAGAAGAAGAAATGGCACCTGTCTGCAGTTCACCTACAAGGATTCCACAACGTGACAGCGGATGCTCTATCTCGGACAAACCCGATAGAGTCGGAATGGTCTCTAGACGCAATATCATTCTCCTTCATCTCTCACCAAGTCCCAGAACTTCAGATAGATCTCTTCGCAACGAGCGACAACAATCAACTTCCTCGGTACGTGGCCCCGTACGAGGACCCCAAGGCAGAAGCAGTGGATGCCATGTCACTGGACTGGAACAGATGGTCCAAGATCTACCTGTTCCCTCCCACCAACCTTCTGCTGAAAGTCCTCTCCAAGCTGAGAACCTTCAAAGGGACAGCGGCCCTAGTGGCTCCCAAGTGGCCTCGGAGCAACTTGTACCCCCTGGTCCTGGAGCTGCAGCCCAAGCTGATCCCTCTCCCGGGCCCAGTTCTCTCCCAACAAGTACAGAAGTCGACTGTCTTCGCTTCATCATCGAAAATCAAGGACCTTCATCTCATGATTTTCTCTCCCTAGCCGCAAAGAGGAGGTTTGGGATCTCGAAGAAAAGTCTAGACTTCCTCAAGGAATACAAGACCGAATCCACAAGACGGCAATACGAATCATCTTGGAGAAAATGGGTCTCTTTCGTCAAGACAAAAAATCCTAAGGAAATCACAATGGATTTCTGCATGTCCTTCTTCATTCACCTTCATGGACAGGGATTAGCAGCCAATACGATTTCAACTTGCAAATCGGCCTTGACTAGACCACTATTGTATGCCTTCCAAATTGATCTGTCCAGCGACATCTTCAATAAACTGCCGAAAGCATGCGCTCGTCTACGCCCAGCACCCCCACCGAAACCGATCTCCTGGTCATTGGACAAGGTGCTCCATTTCGCCTCCAACTTGGATAATGATTCATGCCCTCTCAAGGATCTGACTCAGAAAGTTATATTTCTCTTTGCTCTTGCCTCAGGAGCCCGAGTCAGCGAAATAGTGGCATTGTCAAGAGAAGAGGGTCATATCCTGTTTACTGATTCAGGAGACATTACCCTCTCCCCGGATCCGACGTTTCTCGCCAAAAACGAATTACCCACCAAAAGATGGGGCCCCTGGAGAATATGCCCCCTGAAGGAAGATGCCTCCCTATGCCCAGTAGAGAGCCTCAAGGTCTATCTTCGCAGGACTTCGAACTTTGGTGGAGGCCAACTCTTCAAAGGAGAAACATCGGGCAGCGACCTGTCACTGAAACAACTAAGAGTGAAAATCACCTACTTCATTCGCAGAGCGGATCCCGACAGTACACCCGCCGGTCACGATCCTAGACAAGTTGCATCGTCTCTGAATTTCTTTCAGAGTATGGACTTCGAAAGCCTTAAAAGCTTCACAGGCTGGAAGTCCTCTCGTGTTTTCTTCAAACATTATGCGAAACAAGTGCACGAAGTCAAACATTTTGTGGTAGCCGCAGGTAGTGTTATGAAACCTGCACCTAACTCTGCATAGAACAGCGAGTTACTTGGGACTCTTAACTCTTCGGGTGCCTATGTTGACCCTTGAGCGATACATAGTGATATCGAAAACACTTAGTGCTTTCTTATAACTGTTCTTATCCCAGGTGAAATGTCATAGTCGTCACACAAGTGCCGCATGCCTATAGCATGATGTGTTTTAATTAAAGACTGACGTTCCTCGAGAACGAGTGCCTACTAATAAATTTGAAATTCCCTTTCAGATTCAAGAGCAAGTCTTTATTACTATGTACATTATAATTTACTGTAAATTAACTTTACTTATTGCTGCAATTCATTTAATTTCTGCAACTGTGAAATAAAATTCCTATTTTATTACTGTGCGTCTCAATCCGCTCCTACTTACTATGAAATACATGCCTGTCATAGTTTTATTATCCCCTTCCCTATGGTTCATGGAGATTTTAAGGTCTTAACCCTTATTATATATTCACTCTTACAACGTAATATTCCAATACGAATACTTACTCTTCATACCCTGGAGACGAAACTAACCTTCTCAGCACACAGTGTCCAACCACCACTTGTCTGCCTTCCAGAATGTTCCGATACGAATGCCAACCATTCAGTCTCGTCTCCAAGTTCTTCAGGTTCTTCTAACAAGGTGAATAGCCCTTCGATAACCACTTTGATCTCGGCATGGCCCGTGGGAACTTCACTGCCAAGGGGGGCAGGAAGATTCTTCCCTTCGGTTCTTTTATTAAGATTACTATGCTATATTGTTCAAAGCCCTTGGCACTTACCAATAGGGGAAAATCTACCACGATACATTGATTCTCTGGTATTCTTCCATCAGGACGCCATGGCTTGAGCCCAAAAAACGGATTTTGAGCGAAGCGAAAAATCTATTTTTGGGTGAGATAGCCATGGCGTCCTGATGGACCCTCCCTGCTACTTCGTCCAGTTTTTAGGTCCCACCCTGCTCTATCATGGTGATCGGCAAGCAACTGGCTTCAGGATGAAGACGGACGTGACGTCATTTAAGCAATGGCGCCCGTTTGTTTACGTCTCGAGTACCAAAAGTAGCCACGGATGAGATTAGCTATGGAACGGCTCCCAGCTATTCTCCGCCTTTACACACCGAAGCATTAACTCTGTTGGGGCTGTAGATAGCTATGTGGCGCGTTAATACATGCGTCCCCTGTTGATATACGATGTCTTAAAAGGGAAACCTTTAGGATACTCGCTCCAGAAGTTAGAATTCTGTGATAACCTGTGGTTAAATTCTCTGGGAATATCTTAGTAGTTATTTACCCAAGGAAGCTGCCAAAAATGAACCTTCCATCAGGACGCCATGGCTATCTCACCCAAAAATAGATTTTTCGCTTCGCTCAAAATCCGTTATATACTCCCTGTTCTCGACCCCCCCTTCGAATACGATCACGATTACGGATTGACTTATTCTTATCTATATTACAGTCGTAGTATATCCTTTCACCACGATAGTGGTATAATTTAAGCCCCCGGAGCCTCCGGGCCCCTCTTGCTTATCTATAAGATACTCCTGTATCTTTTATTTTACAGACAGTACGCTGTGCGATGACGGCATGTTCGGCGGTCTTCCACCAACCCTGCGGCCACGATTTGTGTCGTTCACATGCCCACTGTGCTGTCCTGGTGGATGATTTGATTGTTTGGCATCCGGACAATTGTGTAGTTTGCTACAAAATGACCTCCACTTTAACATCTGACTCGGTGAGTGGAATTCCTTTTAGCTACAATACAGACTTGGTAAGTGGAGTTACAATTAATTAATTTTAGGACACTGTTCTTTGGACTCCTCGCATGCCCTTCGTTAGCTTCGTGTCTCCGAAGCCCCTGATCTTTTTTCTTTTTTCTTCGGCATGATATTCCTTACCCTCGCTAATAGTCTGTTCTCTTTCAGAGCTCCCAACTTGAAAAGAATGCGGCTCAGGCGACCCTCAAAATCTGGATTGGCGGGTTCGCCCGTAATGTGAAGGCCAAACAGCCTTATATCCTCTCTGAAGAATGGTGCTCTTGCCTTTACCCGCACGCAAAGACTTCGGCTGCGGTCCCCAAAGACTTGGCGGATCCTATCATTGAGAATCTTGAATCCCTACTATTGGGCCCGGATCAAGAGGAGACAGGCGGGATGTTAACAGAGGACGTCGCGATCCTCAATTTAGACGTAGAGCCCATGGCTCTGGATGAACCCGACACAGGTAGGGACATAGGCGAGTCAGGTGGGTCCCGGGCTAAGATTCCTCTCCTTAGCCTGACTTTTTCTTCTACTTCTGACCAATCTTCATTTCAAGGATTCCCGGGGACTCCCGGGGCTGATCTCGAGCCCCGGCCTGTTGTCCCCAAGGTTAAGGCTCACCGCAGGCCTTTACACAAGACCCACAAGTCTTCGAAACCATCATCATTGAAGTCAAAATCTTCTTCCACTAGAGTCTCTAAGGACTCGGTTGCTGTGCCCTCGACCTCTCAGGGAGTAGTCTCCATTCCGGCACGTGTTCCCCCCCTGGCAGAATCATTTAACCCGAAGGAATTTTCGGAGAAGATGTTCTCTCGTTTTGAAACAATGTTGCAAGAGAGAATGACTAATGTGGAGACCATGGTTCAGGGACTTACGCGTTCGGGGCGGCCACCACAGCAGCAATATCCCATCCCCGACGCCTCCAAGCTCCCACCTTTCAACAAAAACAACCCTTGGCAGTTAGCGTTACATGCCCCCCTCTCGGATGGCATGTTATCCATAGAAAGTTTCGGAACTCGGCCTCTCGAGGACTACGAGTTCTACCCGCCGGGTCTTTAATTTCCCTTCCCCGGCTACGCCTGCCTAACAGAGGAAGCTTTAATCCGCCTGGATAAGGTCCCGAAAGAGACCGTGATCTTCCCTAAAGAACAGGCACAGTCTGTTTTGGTCCGCATCTTCAATGAGTGGAACTGTATGAATACAATGATCACAGCCTACAAGAGCTCGTACACTATGTTTGTGGTCGACGAGCAGACTCCGACTCCATAAGCAACCAAGATTATGGAGATTGCCTATCAAGCTACCGAGGAGGAGAAGCCCTTATCTCAACTCAGAGAGACGGACTTGACTTCCCTTCTCTTCCCGGGGGATAATGAATGTTGGCGGAACGCCCCATCTACCTTCTCGGTGGGCAAACTGAGCCCGGACTGTGCTTCGACGCAGTTCAGCGAACGCCTTCCTAAACTTCCGGAGTCTCTGATTAAATTTGAGCTTGACACCAGGTGTAAGCTCGGTAGGTCGATTAATTCGGTTACTCTTTCCGAATTGACCGTTGCCACTTACGACGAGGAACCTCTCTTCAAGGTCCTCACCAAATCCCTTTTGCAGACCTTATTGACTGACGCCTATGATTTTCATAATGCCAGGTTCCGTTGCCGACGACATGTACTGTCTGAGGCTACGATTAGACACTAACCTAAGAGGCTCATTAAAGCCCCAGTCTGGGGTCCAGATCTTTTCCCGGAGGACCTAGTGAATTCGGTTCTCAGCGAGGCAGCTAAAGCCAACCAAAGCCTCAAGGTTAGGTGGGGCCTAGTCCCTAAGAGGAAGTATGAGCCGGCTAGTACCCCAATCCGAGGTAGGAAGAGGTTGAGGCCCTTCCACTCCTCGCAATTTAGACCATCTCTTCAAGTGGTACAACCGGTCCCGGTTCAGTCTGTTCCTCAAGGTTCCCAGCCTTCTACCTCAAAGGGCCAAGAACAACAACAGTACGTGTTGGTCCCTCAAGCTCAAGTCGCCTCGACTTCATTCACCACCTCCCCCGCCTTTAACCCCACGTATGAATCTCGGGGTTCTTCCCATGGCTGCCAGCGCCACAGGGGTTCCAGAGGTGCCTTTCATGCCCGGCGTGGCGGAAGGGGTTTCCACCGGGGCAAGTATTTCCGCGGAGGCAGGGGCGGCAAATCATCCTCCAACCATTGAGAACTTGCAGGTAGGAGGGAGACTCTACAAATTTCGGGACCACTGGAAGTTCAGCAATTGGGCTTCCAGCATAATTTCAAAAGGTCTGGGGTGGAGCTGGATTCAGGGACCCCTTCCACCGAACAGTTTCTACCAGCTCCCAACGGAAGAGCTACGTTCATTCACGAAGGATCTGTTGCAAAAGAACGCAATCCAAAGCATACATCGCTTAAGATTTCAAGGTCGCTTATTCAGCGTGCCAAAGAAAGGCTCAGACAAACAAAGAGTAATCCTGGACCTGTCTCGTCTAAACTCCTTCATTCGTTGCGACAAATTCCACATGCTTACCATCTCGCAGGCGCGGACCTTACTTCCCCGTGGGGCCGTCACCACCTCCGTAGATCTTACAGATGACTACTATCACGTTCCAATAGCAAGGCATTTTCGTCCTTTTCTGGGCTTCAAGCTAGGCAAACAAGCCTATGCATTCAAGGTGATGCCATTCGGCCTCAACATAGCACCCAGAATCTTCACCAAATTAGCAGAGACAGTAATTCAGGAACTTCGAACTCAGCGGATACAAATAGTGGCTTATCTCGACGATTGGCTGATCTGGTCAGACAACGTCCGGAACTGCCACATAGCAACGAACAAGGTCCTCTCCTTCCTTCGACAATTAGGATTTCAGGTCAACCTCAAGAAATCCCGCCTGGTCTCGGAGACTAAGTTTCAATGGCTGGGGCTACAATGGGACCTAAGTTCCCATATGTTGTGCCTCCCAAAAACCAAAAGGAAGGAAATAGCGAAGAACACAAAACAGTTTCTCAGGGACAAGTTGACGTCCAGAAGGAACCAGGAGAGGATCCTGGGTTCCTTACAGTTCGCCTCTGTGACAGACATCGTCCTAAGGTCCAAACTAAAAGACAAACAGAGTGTGGCGCTCCAGAGCAACCAAAAAACGTCGAGACAGGCGAGCTCGTCTTCCCCCAATCCTGAGAAAAAGTCTACAGCCTTGGACGAAGATCAAAAATCTTTCAAAGTTGGTTCCCTTGCAACATCCGGCCCAGGGACTCGTCGTTCATACAGATGCCTCCTTAACAGGGTGGGGAGGTTACTCCCAACACAAGAAAGTCCAAGGGTTATGGTCACCGATCTTTCAACAAATGCACATCAACGTCCTAGAGGCCATGGCAGTCTTCCTCACTTTAAAACGTCTCAGCCCAGCCAGGAATCTCCATATCAGACTGATCCTTGACAGTGCAGTCATAGTCCACTGCATCAACAGAGGAGGCTCCAGATCAGCCCACAAAAACCACGTCATGTTGACGATTTTCTCCATGGCGGCATCGCACAAGTGGCATCTATCAGCAGTCCATCTAGCGGGAGTCCGGAATGTGGTGACAGACGCACTTTACCGGACGACTCCACTGGAGTCGGAATGGTCACTAGACAATCGATCCTTCCAGTGGATATTATCTCAAGTCCCGGGTCTCCAGGTGGACCTGTTTGCGACCTGGACCCTCAGGCTTATGCCATGGACGCTATGTCACTAGATTGGAACACTTGGAAGACGATTTATCTGTTTCCTCCGATAAATCTCCTGCTGAAAGTTTTGCACAAACTCAGATCTTTCAAAGGTCGAGTGGCTCTGGTAGCCCCCAACTGGCCCAGGAGCAGCTGGTTCCCCTTGTTACTAGAGCTAGGCCTCCGCCCCCGGCCAATTCCCAATCCTGTACTAACACAAGTAGTACAAACTCGCAATGTGTTAGCTTCCTCAAGGATTCTCAATGCCCTAACTTTATGGAATTCATGAAGTTCGCAGCTCAACAAGGTGCAAACATCGATCCTCTGAATACCCTATTCCTGGAATCTGACAAAAGAGAATCCACCCTCCGTCAATATGACTCAGCTGTCAAAAAACTAGCAAAGTTTTTGAAAGATTCCCAAGTTGAGAAAATGACAATGAACCTAACTGGGACATTCTTCAGAACTCTCTTTGAATCGGGCCTGGCAGCCAATATCATTACTACGATCAAGTCGGCTTTGAAAAAGATCTTCCATGTCGGCTTTGACATTGATCTGACGGATTCATATTTCTCATCCATTCCGAGAGCCTGTGCCAGATTAAAACCTTCAACTCGCCCTAGCACAGTTTCCTGGTTTTTGAACGATGTTCTAAAGCTAGCCTCTGACACCTCGAATGAATCCTGTAACTATATGGCTTTATTAAGAAAGATACTTTCTTTTGAGCCTCGCCTCTGGCTCCAGAATCTCAGAATTGTCAGCCTTATCTAGAGACCCAGGTCATATAGAGTTTCTCTCTTTGGGTGAGGTCCTTCTCTCCCCTAACAAAGTTTTCCTGGCTAAAAATGAGGACCCCCAAAACAGGGGGTCTCCCTGGAAGATTGTTCCACTTCCTCGGGATCCATCCCTGTGTCCTGTTACCACCCTGAAATCCTACTTAAGTAGAACTTCCACCACAACCACAGGGCTTTTATTTATTAGAGAACATGGAGGAACCATTACCCTTAAGGGAATCAGACAAATTCTTTATTTTATTAAAGAAGCTAATCCTGAATCATTCCCACATGTCCATGATATTCGAGCTGTGGCTACTTCAATTAACTTTTTCCACCACATGAAATTTGATGAGCTCTCAAAATATACGGGTTGGAAGTCCCCTAAAGTTTTCAAGCGCCACTACCTAAAACCTTTAGAAGCTCTTAAATTTGCCACAGTAGCAGCAGGCAATGTAGTTCCTCCTGAAGGTACCGAGTCCTAATCACAACGTCTTGCTCTATCCTCTTTCCCTCCTGCCTGGTTTACTTATTGTTCCTACCTGGTTTTATTTGTCCTTTACCATACACCCTTATGGAGTATTATTTTATTATACATTGTGATCAATTTCCACGAATTGTTTTTGATTTCATCTGTTCTTAAAATCCCCCGAGCTGATTTTATTTTATTTTATTACACTAAGAATGTGATTATGGATCTGCTTTTTGCTTGGTTTTACTTTCATCCCTTGATGAGATTGTTTACCCTTTTTTATATTCATATTTATGTTGAATTCTTACCTACGGGTTACCTTGTTGAATTGTTTACCAAGCTTGTTTATCACTATTCATATCTATATTCAATGCTTACCTACGGGTTTCCTTTTTGTATTGATTACAATGTTAATTATCACTTTCATATCCATGTTGATTACGTATTTACAGGATTCCCCCCCCCCCCCCCCGTTTGATATTAAAATAACCATCTATGTTATTTTTGTGTTATTTTTCTCCCCAGGTAGTTAGCCATATTGGGTCCCTATTCTCTGGTACTCTTTCACTGGGCGGCACAGGTCAGAGCCCAGAAAAGCGATTTTGACGTAGGAAAAATCTATTTCTGGGTGAGAGACCTGTGCCGCCCAGTGAACCCACCAGTCCCTCCCTGTCGGGCCCCAATCTGGGGTGCTATAGGAGTGACGTTACTGGCATGGGTGGAATCGTTCGTAGTAGCGTTTCAGAGCTAGGATGTTGAACGGCACCTCGCTGTTCGGGGATGTTGACAGGAGATATGTAAATGGTGCAAGACCTCTGGTTGTGATATAATCACGCCCCAGTATTATACCGACACCTTATTAAGGTGAGCGAGCTGGGTTCAACCTAGCATTCCTATACAATTTTTTCTCTGGTAAATTCATAGCAGTTTTCACCTTAGAAATGATGTAAAAGGAGCATTTCACTGGGCGGCACAGGTCTCTCGCCCAGAAATAGATTTTTCCTACGTCAAAAGCCCTTTTTTGGAAGGGAGGAACTGGAAGGTAGTAGGAATGGAAGTTCAAGGTATGAGAGAGAGAGAGAGAGAGAGAGAGAGAGAGAGAGAGAGAGAGAGAGAGAGAGAGAGAGAGAGAGAGAGAGAGAGAGTGAGTGTTATATTACCTGAAATCACCCTAGTTACACAGAAATAAATTACAGGCTGGTATGACATTCTCCAATTGTGGAAAATCAGCCTGAAATATGGGTATGTTAACTCATTACTGTATATCTTGTTTTGATATACATTACGATAGACATCACTTCCGCCATTCAAGCAATAGGAGGAAAATCCCACATGAAAATTCAGAATAAATAAAATATTAAAAATGATGAAACTAAGAAAAAATATGAAACCTTGAACAATTGAATAACAGGATCTCTAATATGATATCTATCATTTCCATACTTACCACCAAAATCATGAAATATTAACTGATGCACAACCTAGAGCCTTTAAATATGTGGCCCTGATACTATACAATAAGCTCCCACGAGACATCGGAAAGATTGATGATATTAAAGCTTTCAAGAGGAAACTGAAGACCTTGTTCTGCGAGTCCTTCGATAAAGCGATTTAACCCTGGATAGGTACGCTCCTCGGACACCCCTTTAAGGGTATACTCGGACGCGAACGACCCCGACGCCAAAAAAAATTCTTGAAAAATCAGTTTTTGCAGTAACCTCCTTTTTTCTTTTGCCAAAAAAAATTTCAATGAATGCTTAAAACAACTGTAAAGATAAATACTACTCATCTGCAGAAAAACTATTTATTATAAATATTTTAAAAAATTAAGTAGAAAAAAAAGACCTGACATAAAAATTCATAAAAAAAAAGTTTATACATATATACACAAATCCTTTTAGGAATTGATTCTTGAATGTTTAGGACACATCTTGATGTATTTTGGATGAAGTCAGACCCATGGAGGTGAAGATCTGAAATGAGAAAAAAGAGAGTAACTTTTTTTGGCCAAAAAAATTTGTCCAAATTTCATGAATTTTTTTGGGTACCCAAATGAAATAGGAAGTGGCTAATTTTTTTAGGGAATAAACATATGTTATCCTAAAATAGAAATATGTAAAAAAATCTTCATTATTTTGTAAATTACATTTATATCAGGGGCCATATCTAAAGGTAATTTTTTGAGTACTTAGAAATTTCGTAAAAAAATACATATATTTAATATATAATATGATATTTATGCAGGTAAAAATATACCAAAATATCACAAATTCTATAGGGAACAAGAATATATATAGATAGGGCAGCTTACGCTTCGGATATGTCCACAAAATGGCCGCCAACCACACTGACTCAGACTCCCTAATCTGCCACTTGAAATGTAGGAAGGGTATGTCAATTTCAAGGTGTTATTTACTAATCTAATTATTATTGGATATGCATAAAAATTGTATGGTGGGTTGCTGGATAATTGTCGATTATTTTACGACTATAAAATTGAAATTCTGACCCAAAAAAATTTTTTTGAAGGGAAATAAAATCGAAAAAAAAAAAAAAAATGTAAAACAATATAATATTTTAGCTAAAAAAATTTGATGATATTCAATCAAAAAAAAAGTAAACAAAATTTTCCGACAAATAAACATCTAGAGGAATCATTACTCTGTGATAGTTCCTTAGTACGTAGTAATTTTGAAAGAATTGGGAAAAAACGAAAAAATGGCAATCACCGGAAAATCGAACACATACCTATATATACGCCATATCTGGCTAAAAAAAAGATAGGCATGGGTAGCCAGATCATCTAGAAACACTTTCCAACACTATAAAAATATAAGTTTTGCGACACTACTTGCCAATTCCTTACGGTAACATGACTAAGCGTAAAAATGCAAAACAAATAAAAAGGGGCACTCGCGGAAAAATGGCTAACATTCTAATATACGGCATTTCAGAAAAAAAAAATTCAGCCACGTGCTAGGCAAACCATCAAGGCACATTTTCCGACAAATAAACATCTAAATGAATCATTACTCTGTGATAGTTCCTTAGTACGTAGTAATTTTGAAAGAAATGGGAAAAAACGAAAAAATGGCAATCACAGGAAAATCGAACACATACCTATATATACGCCATATCTGGCTAAAAAAAAAAAAAGATAGGCATGGGTAGCCAGATCATCTAGAAACACTTTCCAACACTATAAAATTATAAGTTTTGCGACACTACTTGCCAATTCCTTACGGTAACATGACTAAGCAAAAAAATGCAAAACAAATAAAAAGGGGCACTCGTGGAAAAATGGCCATTCTAATATACGGCATTTCAGAAAAAAAAAAATTTCAGCCACGTGCTAGGCAAACCATCAAGGCACATTTTCCGACAAATAAACATATAAATGAATCATTACTCTGTGATAGTTCCTTAGTACGTAGTAATTTTGAAAGAAATGGGAAAAAACGAAAAAATGGCAATCACAGGAAAATCGAACACATACTTATATATACGCCATATCTGGCTAAAAAAAAAATAGGCATGGGTAGCCAGATCATCTAGAAACACTTTCCAACACTATAAAAATATAAGTTTTGTGACACTACTTGCCAATTCCTTACGGTAACATGACTAAGCAAAAAAATGCAAAACAAATAAAAAGGGGCACTCGCGGAAAAATGCCCAACATTCTAATATACGGCATCTCAGATAAAAAAAAAGACATGCACGTGTTAGCCCAACCATCAAGGCACACTTTCTAACACATAAACATGAAAAAAAAATCAATAATATACGGCAATTCCTTACTACGTAGTAAATTTTTACAAATATTGAAAAAAAACAGAATTTGGCAACCGCAGTTAAATACCCAATATACCAATAACTACGTCGTATCTGACAAAAACAAAATCACGCATGGGTAGCCAGATCATCTAGACACACTTTCCAACACTAAAAAAGCAAAAGTTTTACGACACTATTTCGCAATATCTTACGGAAAAATGACTTGGCAAAAAAATGAAAAAAATGAAAAACGGGTACTCGCGGTAAAATGCCCGACATTCTAATATACGGCATCTCAGATAAAAAAAAAGACATGCACGTGTTAGCACAACCATCAAGGCACACTTTCTAACACATAAACATGAAAAAAAAAATGAATAATATACGGCAATTCCTTACTACGTAGTAATTTTTACAAATATTGAAAAAAAAAACAGAAATTGGTAACCGCAGTTAAATACCCAATATACCAATAACTACGTCGTATCTGACAAAAACAAAGTCATGCATGGGTAGCCAGATCATCTAGACACACTTTCCAACACTAAACAAGCAAAAGTTTTACGACACTATTTGGCAATATCTTACGGAAAAATGACTTGGCAAAAAAATGAAAAAAAATGAAAAAGGGGCACTCGCGGTAAAATGGTCCTCGTGGTGATGAACGACATTTTAACTAAAAAAAAAATCATGCACATGGTAGCCAAACAATCCACCAAGACTTTCCACAACTGATAACCTATACAAGTTGCACCATTCTACGACAATTTCATAATACGTAATAACTTTGATAATTATGCAAACTACCTTAGAAGGGTAAACTCGGTCGCGCTCGACCCCGACGCGTCTCAGAAATCGGGGAAGGAGTACAGCTACAGCAATGCACATCTGGACACTACTAGAGCGTGTAGGGGAGACACCTCCTGCAGGTCGATCACCCACAAATTCAGTCACGGGGGTGAGTCACGTGAGAAAAACCTCTTTTTTTTTGACGCTCGGGGTCGCGAACGACCCATCGTACCTATCCAGGGTTAACAATAAACGCGCAATATGCGGTGTGAAATGTTGAATGCTTTCGAACCAACGTGATAAAATGAATGGGGAGGTCCTGTAGAGAATAGGGTTCCCCTGCTGTATAGGACAGAAAAACAGCTCTTAAAGTAATGTAAGTAAATTTCTCTCCATGTCACTGTCACTCTCCCAAGATTTAACCAAGAATCAGAAGCCATTTCCCATGTTAGCACATGAGATCAAGTTTACTATCTCTAACAATTGTGTCAGTGTACTCTAGTCTTGCTAATTGTTTACACTATTACTATTTATAAAAATTATAATTATTATTTGCTAAGCTACAACCCTAGTTGGAAAAGCAAGATGCTATAAGCCCAAGGGCTCCAACAGCAAAAATAGCCCAGTGAGAAAGGAAATAGGAAAAATTAAGAGAAGTTTAAGAACAATAACAGCATTAACATAAATCTTTCAGATATAAACTATAAAAATTCCAAATAACCAGAGGAAGAGAAAAAAAAAAGAAGAGTATGCCCGAGTGTACCCTCAAGCAAGATATATCTAACCAAACACAGTGGAAAACCATGGTACAGAGGCTATGGCACTACCCAATACACAAGAGAACAAAGGTTTGATTTTGGAGTCATCCTCCTAGAAGAGCTGCTTTCTCTTTATCGCTTAATATCTTAGTATTAATCCTTTTAGTGATCATCATCAACAAAGACATATGTTCCAGGCTGGTTCATTGTGAGGAATGTACATCTATGTCAGAAACAGACATGCGAGCCTACTAAGATAAATTCTATGGAAGAAACATGAATTAGGAAGTCCCCCTTTCAAACTTCCCTTTTTCAGATATAAAGCCATTCAAAAGTATTCTCAAGTAATCTTACTTGAAACCAAACTACTTAAAATAAAAGAGCAAGGAAACCCTTACACAAAAAAAAAAAAAAAAGTTTTATTTTAATAATACCTTATTTCTATACTCGACTAATGCGGAGACATCATCTCAAGTAATTCACCCCCAGAAACTTATAAAAACAAATATCCAATTTTTTGGGCTCAAGCCATGGCGTCCTGATGGAAGGTTCCTTTTTGGTAGCTTCCTTGGGTAAATAACTACTAAGATATTCCCAGAGAATTTAACCACAGGTTATCACAGAATTCTAACTTCTGGAGCGAGTATCCTAAAGGTTTCCCTTTTAAGACATCGTATATCAACAGGGGACGCATGTATTAACGCGCCACATAGCTATCTACACCTCGAACAGAGTTAATGCTTCGGTGTGTAAGGGCGGAGAATAGCTGGGAGCCGTTCCATAGCTAATCTCATCCGTGGCTACTTTTGGTACTCGAGACGTAAACAAACGGGCGCCATTGCTTAAATGACGTCACGTCCGTCTTCATCCTTTGTACAGTAGCTCGCCTTACTTAGACGGATTTTCCCTGTGCTAACTTTATCGTCTTGCATCTTTATCATGTCGCTACCTTCGGCCTCGCCTTCTTCTGGAAAGTTGAGTACAAGGTTCCAGTATTGTTTAGTTAAGCTCTGACCGTAAAGTAAATATTACTTCTCGAGATAATTGTTGTTTTGTGGCAGAGCTGTGCCTCTACCGGACCCGCCATTTTATGGCGTCGTTGTTGTTCTGCATGCCTTATTTAGCTAGCCACAACAACGCTTCCGGCCTTATTTACTAATCGATAATATTAGTTTATTTAGTCTTCATAGCTAGGAACTTTTATATCGTGTTTTGACGCTTTTTTACCGGTCATCGATTGACCCCATACCAGTTGGCTACTATAGCCCCCACGCCAGAGCGCCTATATTAGTGTTCATGCATGATTTTATCAGTGATCCTAGGCTTACTTATGAAGATAGTGGCATTATTTTACAATACTATTGACTGTGATGCAAGTGTTTTCGCCTTCAGGGACCATATAGGGGATAGGTTAGTTAGTGTGCCTTCCTAACCTAACCTACATGTAGGACCCCTATATGCTTCCTTCATCCCCCTGCCCTTGGGCATTCCCTCTGTGTAGCCTTGCTCCCCCTACCACGTAAGGGGATCAAGCTCTTATCAGAGTATGTTATCGCCTCTCTGTCCTCCCTAAGGGAATGAACCCCCCTTAGGGATGCGCCTGAGAGTGAGGAACGGCTAGTCTTTCCTCTATTGCTAGGACTAAGTCTACGACTTTCCTGCGATAGCGATATGTCTTCTATCCTTCCTAGTTCAGGACGTACTTCCCTGCTCTAGGTTAGGTTTTGGAAGGGTCATTCTGTTCCTTGCTGAAACTGTACCCATGCACCGTTTCAGTCAGGCTGCCTTACCTTAGGTTAAGGAGTGTCCTCCCTTCCTTAGTGGCCGCTCTGGTACAGAACCCCTTCCATGGAAGACCCTTCTCTTCTCCACTCCCCACCTATCTCTTGTATAGCCTAGCCTATACTTAGGTTAGTCTATACCCATCTGTCCCCTGTCCTACAACTCCTCCTTAGGGTGGAGTGATAGGGCTACCTTGAGCTTCTGTGTACAGTCCACTCTGGTACATATACCCTTCATAGTGTCCTATGGGGTTAGCCACTGGATGTGTTCTGTATGCAGGGGTCTCACCCCCCCTTTGGGTGTCCCCTAGCCCTCCCTTGGGCTACCCTAGCTCCCGGTCCTCTGCGGCCCCTGCTTCTGGGTGATAGAGTCAGCCTCTATCATGGGTACACCCTCTCAGGGGGGATGTCTGGGAGTCCATGGCTGGACCCCCTACATCCCTCCCTCTGTCTCTTTCACTATCCGGGTGCCGGTCCCTTGCCGCCTCCACTGTCGGCGATACCCACCTCCTTCCCTGGTGACTCACCCCATATCCCCGTGGCCGCCAGTCCTCCGTGTGCAGGGGGACTCCCGCCTTACGGCCGATGGCTCTCCCCCTTCCTCGTAGCTTGGTCGTCCGCCCGCCGGCCGGCCCCCGGAGTGCCGGCATCCACTGCCGGCAACCCGGTTCTGCTATAACCATCCTTGTTCCTGTCACCAATCCAGCAACCTCCGGCTGCCGGAGCCGCCGCTCCCTCTGCCGGCGTGCCGCCGCTGTGCCGGCGGCCGCCACCCTGGTATTACTCTTGACTTTTATATTGTCTGTCCTAATGCCAGAAACTCTGCTGGAGCGGCCTCCGGCGTGCCGGAGGTCTGCCGGAACCTTCCAGAGGCGTCAAGACGACTTGCACCCCCTTCTACTAGCCATCATCTAATACTGATAGCCCTACACTGCAACCAGATGGCCTGTTTACGTTAATGGATCAGTACCTTAGTACTGTTCTACTGGTAATCATGCTGTCTTTTTGCATTCTACAGATTGCCAGCATGCCGCGTGTATCTTAGCACGGCTGGTTGCCGGAGGCAGTTACCCTTTGGGATCCTTTAGCTCCCTAATTTGGGACTGAGTGGCCTCAGTCCCAACCTTATCCTTGACAATTCCCATGGAATTCCATTGCCCTATGGACTTCTACGGGAATTCTATCCTGCGCCTTCGGCCACCTCGGATTATCCAAGGATGAAGCTTACGGTAACCAGCCGGGCGGGATAAACGGGGTATGTTTCTTTCCTATCTCAATCCTCTGTGCATCACACCCTTTATCAAGTTAAAATTGATGATTAATATTAACTTAGTTTAAGAGCCATTCTTATGACTCCCCCCATACTCATTTTCTCTTTCTTCCACAGGAGGAGCAGATGAAGTGTGACTTCGACTTCTGCGCTGTGAAACGCCCGCACTTCTACGGGCATACGGCTTGCAGGACTCACGCCCCTTGTGCTAACAAGAAAGGGGATTTGAAATTCTGGGACCCGCTGAACTGTACGGTCTGCCAGGCTCACCTAGTTGATGCCTTCCATAACCCTCCCTCAGCGGAGGTCAGGGACACTTCTCGGGATAAGCTACGCAAGTGGGTGCGTGGCTTCCAGAAGAATGCCACCGGACCGTACCTGGCCACTGAAGAAATGAGGTCCCTTTTGTTCCCAAAGGCCTCCCCTGATTCTGTGGTGCCCAAGGATTTGATCCCCACTGTCCAAATTACGGTGGAACCAGACGTAGTCATGGCCCAGTCCATGCACGAGTGCCACCTGGATTCCGAGGACGACGAACACATGTCGGATATTTCGGAGGCCACGGAGAAGACCCTTATGGCTCAAGGTGCTGAAGATGATGAGGACCAGGTGGAATACACCGAGTCGGAGCAAGAGGTCGCTCCTCCTTCCATCACCGCCCCTACTCCTACACCGACGGAAGTGTCTCTCCCGTCTACCTCCGCTACCCCGGAACCCATGCCATCCGCCCAAGAGATGTTCCGGATGATCAAAGCCATCATGGACGACAGGCTGAAAGAAAATCAGGAGTTCATCAGGTCCATGATAGGATCCAAAGAACCGAAGAAGATCTCGGTTAAGGATCTCCCCGCTTGCTCACATGCCAACCCATGGAGGTATGCTGAGCATATGGTTATCGCGACCGGCAGGATCTTCGTCAGCGACAAGATCGGCACGGTCCCCCTGGAAGACGTGGAGTTCTTCCCAAACTTCGAGGCCTACCCGGACTGTTACGTCCGGCTTCGTTCTGAACCTGCCTCTAAAGAAGAGACCGAACCAAAAGAGGAGATAGTGTTCGATCTCGCGAAGGCCCAGGCTATGCTAGCCAATACGTTTAAAAGTAGGGGTTTTACCTGCTCTAAGCTTCCGGCCCTGAGCAAGAAGCACCCTACCTACGTCGCACCCGACGATGCAGTCCTTCCATTCATGGAAAAGGCCTTTGCTGTGTGCCTCAAGGCTGTGGAAGAGGGAAAAGCCTGCCCTGCACTGGAGGAGTGCAGACCCTTCTCCATAGTGACTCCCCCCGACGCTCGACACTGGAAGGACATCCAGCATACTTTCGTGGTGGGAAAGCTAGATCCTGACGTCGCCGGACGTCAGTTTAATGAAGACCTCCCGAAACTCAACGATCACCTCCTTCGTCGGGAACAAGATACGAAGGAGAGGCTCGCAGCATCCATGTCCCACCAGGTCCAACTTGATATCATGGCCTGTGACACCAGAGTACCAGACCACTACATGGTACTCGCCAAATCCCACATGGCAACCCTGGTGAAGGATATGTACCACTTCATGAAGGCTCGGAGAGCCTGTCGTGAATTCGTGTTCGCAGGTGCCACTGTGAAACACGAACCCCGGAGACTGATTTCCTCCTACATCTGGGGTAAACACCTCTTTCCTTCTGACCTTGTGAAGGAGATCACCGACAAAGCCGCCACGGAGAATAGGAACCTTCTCCACAAGTGGGGAATGTCAAAAAAGAGGAAATCCTCTCAGGACGACGGACCTCAGCCTAAGAGGAAATCCTCCAAACAGAAACCCCAGCAGCGTCAACCAAGACGACAGTTTCCGGGACCCGCTACTCCCCAAGTGGCAGCTCAGCCACAGCAGACCTTTCAGCTGGTCACCCAACCGGTCTTGTCACAGTCACCGGTTCTCACCCCTGCTTTCGAGCAACAGACGACTACCTTTCGTCCCAAAGGTAGAGGCTCAAGCGGAGGTGCAGGCAGAGACACGTCTCGCCGTCCCTCCAGAGGCAGAGGAGGAAAGGGAGCTAGCGGCCGAGGCAGTAAGCCCTCGGGACACCAGAAGCAATGAAGTGCTTCCGGTGGGAGGAAGACTCCGCCAATTCCAGGATCGTTGGACCTTCGATCCCTGGGCACACAGCATCGTCAAGAAGGGTCTAGGCTGGAGTTGGACTCAACCACCCCCAACCTTCCAGCAATTCTTCCAACAGTCAACCCCCCTTCTGGAAGAATATGTCCTAGATCTCTTGAACAAGAAGGTGATAAGGAAGGTAAAGTCCACCAGGTTCCAAGGGAGACTGTTTTGTGTCCCCAAGAAAGACTCCGACAAACTCAGAGTCATTCTGGACTTATCCCCCCTCAACAAGTTCATAGCGAACGACAAGTTCAAGATGCTGACTCTTCAACAGATAAGGACCCTTCTGCCTCGAGGTTCTTACACGGTCTCCATAGACCTGGCGGATGCCTACTGGCACGTTCCAATGAACCATCACGCTTCCTCCTACCTAGGATTTCGACTCCAAAGGAAAAGCTACGCCTTCAGGGCCATGCCCTTCGGCCTCAATGTGGCCCCTCGGATCTTCACAAAGCTGGCGGACGCCATAGTACAACAGCTCCGCCTCCGAGACGTCCAGGTGATGGCCTACCTCGACGATTGGCTAGTCTGGGCTCCATCGCCCGAGGATTGTTTAAAATCCTGCAGCAAAGTCACCCAGTACCTAGAACACCTGGGATTCAAGATAAACGCGAAGAAATCTCGCCTCTCTCCAGCTCAGAAGTTCCAATGGTTAGGAATCCAATGGAACCTTCAGTCACACCGCCTTTCCATTCCCCAGAAGAAAAGGAAGGAAATAGCAGGGTCTGTCAAGCGACTACTGAAATTCAAGCGGATCTCAAGACGCCAGCAGGAACGAGTTCTAGGCTCTCTACAGTTCGCCTCAGTAACAAACCCAGTGCTTCGTGCACAGCTAAAGGATGCCGCGGGAGTCTGGAGACGTTCTGCATCCATCGCTCGAAGAGACCTCAAGAGACGGCTCCCAAACAGACTTCGACTTCTCCTCAAGCCGTGGTCGGAAGCAAAGGCCCTGAAAAGGTCCATTCCTTTTCAACACCCACCTCCATCACTCAACATCCACACGGACGCTTCGCTGGAGGGTTGGGGAGGTCACTCCCACCAAAAACAGGCTCAAGGCACATGGTCTCCCCTGTTCAAGACGTTTCACATCAACATCTTGGAGGCCATGGCGGTCCTTCTAACTCTGAAGAAACTCTCCCCGCCTCCCTCGATCCATATTCGTCTAACCCTAGACAACTCGGTGGTAGTTCGATGTCTCAATCGCCAAGGCTCAAGATCGCCCCAGATAAATCAGGTGCTTCTTCCAATCATCCGTCTGGCAGAGAAGAAGAAATGGCACCTGTCTGCAGTTCACCTACAAGGATTCCGCAACGTGACAGCGGATGCTCTATCTCGGACAAGTCCGATAGAGTCGGAATGGTCTCTAGACGCAAGATCATTCTCCTTCATCTCTCACCAAGTCCCAGAACTTCAGATAGATCTCTTCGCAACGAGCGACAACAATCAACTTCCTCGGTACGTGGCCCCGTACGAGGACCCCAAGGCAGAAGCAGTGGATGCCATGTCACTGGACTGGAACAGATGGTCCAAGATCTACCTGTTCCCTCCCACCAACCTTCTGCTGAAAGTCCTCTCCAAGCTGAGAACCTTCAAAGGGACAGCGGCCCTAGTGGCTCCCAAGTGGCCCCGGAGCAACTGGTACCCCCTGGTCCTGGAGCTGCAGCCCAGGCTGATCCCTCTCCCGGGCCCAGTTCTCTCCCAACAAGTACAGAAGTCGACTGTCTTCGCTTCATCATCGAAAATCAAGGACCTTCATCTCATGATTTTCTCTCCCTAGCCGCAAAGAAGAGGTTTGGGATCTCGAAGAAAAGTCTAGACTTCCTCGAGGAATACAAGACCGAATCCACAAGACGGCAATACGAATCATCTTGGAGAAAATGGGTCTCTTTCGTCAAGACAAAAAATCCTAAGGAAATCACAATTGATTTCTGCATGTCCTTCTTCATTCACCTTCATGGACAGGGATTAGCAGCCAATACGATTTCGACTTGCAAATCGGCCTTGACTAGACCACTATTGTATGCCTTCCAAATTGATCTGTCCAGCGACATCTTCAATAAACTGCCGAAAGCATGCGCTCGTCTACGCCCAGCACCCCCACCGAAACCGATCTCCTGGTCATTGGACAAGGTGCTCCATTTCGCCTCCAACTTGGATAATGATTCATGCCCTCTCAAGGATCTGACTCAGAAAGTTATATTTCTCTTTGCTCTTGCCTCAGGAGCCCGAGTCAGCGAAATAGTGGCATTGTCAAGAGAAGAGGGTCATATCCTGTTTACTGATTCAGGAGACATTACCCTCTCCCCGGATCCGACGTTTCTCGCCAAAAACGAATTACCCACCAAAAGATGGGGCCCCTGGAGAATATGCCCCCTGAAGGAAGATGCCTCTCTATGCCCAGTAGAGAGCCTCAAGGTCTATCTTCGCAGAACTTCGAACTTTGGTGGAGGCCAACTCTTCAAAGGAGAAACATCGGGCAGCGACCTGTCACTGAAACAACTAAGAGCGAAAATCACCTACTTCATTCGCAGAGCGGATCCTGACAGTACACCCGCCGGTCACGATCCAGAAAAGTTGCATCGTCTCTGAATTTCTTTCAGAGTATGGACTTCAAAAGCCTTAAAAGCTTTACAGGCTGGAAGTCCTCGCGTGTTTTCTTCAAACATTATGCGAAACAAGTGCACGAAGTCAAACATTTTGTGGTAGCCGCAGGTAGTGTTATGAAACCTTCACCTAACTGCATAGAACAGCGAGTTACTTGGGACTCTAACTCTTCGGGTGCCTATGTTGACCCTCGAGCGATACATAGTGGTCGAAAACACTTAGTGCTTTCTTATAACTGTTCTTATCCCAGGTGAAATGTCATAGTTGTCACACAAGCGCCGCATGCCTAGAGCATGATGTGTTTTAATTAAAGACTGACGTTCCTCGAGAACGAGTGCCTACTAATAAATTTGAAATTCCCTTTCAGATTCAAGAGCAAGTCTTTATTACTATGTACATTATAATTCACTATAAATTAACTTTACTCATTGCTGTAATTTATTTTAAATTTTATGCAATTGTGAAATAAAATTCCTATTTTATTACTTGTGCGTCTCAATCCGCTCCTACTTATACTATGAAATATATGCCTGTCATAGTTTTATTATCCCCTTCCATATGGTTCATGGAGATACTAAGATCCTAACCCTTAGTATATATTCACTCTTACAATGTAATATTCCAATACGAATACTTACTCTTCATACCCTAGAGACGAAACTAACCTTCTTAGCACACAGTGCCTAACCACCACTTGTCTGCCCTAAAGAATGTTCCGATATGAATGCCATCCATTCAGTCTCGTCTCCAAGTTCTTCAGGTTCTTCTAACAAGGTGAATAGCCCTTCGATAACCACTTTGATCTCGGCATGACCGTGGGAACTTCACTGCCAAGGGGGGCAGGAAGATTCTTCCCTACGTTTCTTTTATTAAGATCACTATGCTACACTGTTCAAAGCCCTTGGCGCTTACCCAATAGGGGAAAATCTACCACGATACATTGATTCTCTGGTATTCTTCCATCAGGACGCCATGGCTTGAGCCCAAAAAACGGATTTTGAGCGAAGCGAAAAATCTATTTTTGGGTGAGATAGCCATGGCGTCCTGATGGACCCTCCCTGCTACTTCGTCCAGTTTTTAGGTCCCACCCTGCTCTGCTGTATCATGGTGATCGGCAAGCAACTGGCTTCAGGATGAAGACGGACGTGACGTCATTTAAGCAATGGCGCCCGTTTGTTTACGTCTCGAGTACCAAAAGTAGCCACGGATGAGATTAGCTATGGAACGGCTCCCTGCTATTCTCCGCCCTTACACACCGAAGCATTAACTCTGTTCGGGGTGTAGATAGCTATGTGGCGCGTTAATACATGCGTCCCCTGTTGATATACGATGTCTTAAAAGGGAAACCTTTAGGATACTCGCTCCAGAAGTTAGAATTCTGTGATAACCTGTGGTTAAATTCTCTGGGAATATCTTAGTAGTTATTTACCCAAGGAAGCTACCAAAAAGGAACCTTCCATCAGGACGCCATGGCTATCTCACCCAAAAATAGATTTTTCGCTTCGCTCAAAATCCGTTTTCTTTCCTTTCAATAGACACATGCCTCTTATTAAAGCAACGTGACATTGTGGTTAATAACAAATGGAGAACAAAAGTATCTTTTTTATTTTACTTTCTATGTAGCCATTGGTACTACTAGCGTATGTACCCCTCACCCAGATTGTGACCAAGTTTTATCAAGTTTTAAGTTTTCTTCCTGTGGCTTTGTTAATAATTACTGCACAGGAAAACTAGTGGTTTAAATTAACATTGTGAGGGGTGCGATTGGTTCTGAACCTAACAGGGATACTTTTAATTCAGGGGAATATCCAGTGAAGACTAGGCTATGTGTTCAGAGTGGGGATGACGACGAAATGAAACGGCAACACCGTTCTCTAATACAGACTTGACAGGCCACATTTTCTCCTGTAAGCAGACGAGATGCAAAGGTAAAGTGACCTTTGTTAATTAGATATTACTGTACTGCAGAACATGTTTAACATTTCACCTGCGTTTTATAAAATTATAGAACATTGCAAGTTCTTCGATGTCAATTGCGTCACTATAGGGAACAATCGTCACTATAGAAGGGAACTTCTACCATGCTTCTAAGAACCAAATAACATTGTGGGGTATTTCTATATGGGCACAACAATGACTAATGGCTTTGCATGGAAAATAAGTCTCCATTCCTTATGAACAATTCCTCCTAAGAGTTTCATGTTACAAATATTATTGACAAGTATAATCCATCACCGGCTAAGTTACAACCCTATGACAAAAAACAGGATGCTATAAGCCAAAGGGCCCCAAAAAGTAAAATTAGCCCAGTAAGGAAAAGGAAATAAGGAAATAAATGAACTACAAGTGAAGTAATAAATAATCAACATATCTTAAGAACAGTAACATTAAATTATCTCTTTCATACACAAACTATAAAAACTTCAAAACACTACGAAGAGAAATTACATAAAAGTGTTCCTGAATGTATGTACCCTCAAGCAAGAGAATAATTGTGAATTCATTAAATATTTCATAAGTAACAATATTAAGGTGAATATGAAATCTGATAATCATTTTGGACCGACACACCTTCCACTAGAAGCATTTTTCTTAAATACTTTATCCCACACATTACTTAATATATATCAGGATATGATCCCTTTTTATCATATCTATCATTTAAAATTGCTAAAAAAAAATGAAAGAAAATAAAATACTAACCAGTCTGCTGAGATCATAGATAGCGAGCCACTTGATTTCTGTGATGGTCCTTTCTGGTAGTGTTAGAGTGATATCTTTATTGAGATAGCGGTCAAGAATATTGGTCCTGCAAGCAAAGAATGCCAGTTATCATTGAATAATAGATATAATAATAAATTCATATGTTTTTTAGATTAATAAAGGAAACTTACTCCTTCAATGAATACAAAAAATTGAGGACACTGCCTCTCTTATTCTCAAGTACAGTATCGTTAGTATTGTTGCCTTACTAAATCATTCTACTGTACTTAGTCTTCATGTGATATTTTAAAAATTAACATGAAATTGCTATAAGTTGGGAACCATTTTCACTCTTAGAGGTTTAAAGGTCACTCATGAATGGCAGAGGCAAGGGGCAGTGACATTGCCCTATCAAGCAGGACAATGCCCAAGACACTCATCATATCACATATGATCCGTACCCAAGCCTCCTCTCCACCCAAGCTAGGACCAAGGAGGGCCACGCAATGGCTGCTGACGACTCAGCAGATGGACCTATAGGCTCCCCAAACGCCCCATCCTTAGCTCACAAGGACGGTGAGTTTGCAGGAACCAAATGAACTAACGAGATTGAGCGGGACTTGATCCCCAGTCTGACAATCATCAAGCAAGGCTACCACTAGGCCACCACAACCCTTACCCCAATATCACTAAACCTAAACTATACAATGTATAAAAAATAATTTTGATTAAACGTGCCTCAGGTCAGAGTGCTTACATCTAGGAAGTGCAGTGAGCTTTCAATATTTAACAAAGGAAAACATTATTTACAAAACATTCCCTTAAAATGAACAGTAATATTTAGATATCTCTAGGTCACATGATCCTCCTCCCTCCCTACTTTGAGTGGTTCCTGCATTAATGAAGTCACTGTGGACCGCAAATTACGAAGACCAACAGGTAAGGGGTGGAACATGAAGAGGTACTGTATACTAGCTACTCTTCTTAGTCAGGTTTTCACTGTGGGTAACTCTGCAGCAGTGGGTTTGTAAAAAGTTTTCTTCAAACAAAGCTTCTGTCCATTTATAGATAAAAGCACTAACTTGGATTAAAGTAACAAAATAAATTTATCAAAATGTTTTAACAAAATAAACAATACCTTGGCTATTTAATAGGGGTATTACTTTCGGCAAAGATGAAATGACGAGCCATTAATTTTTAACGAGGGTTTACTACCCACACCACTAATTAGCGGGGGTAGGGGAGGGTAGCTTGCTAACCCCCCCCCCCCCCCCCCTCTCACATACCTGTGCTTGAGCTCACTTTGCCTGGAGGCAGGACTTCAAGGGGGATAGGGCTGGCGGGCAAGTTTGGTTAAATAGCTAAGGTTTGTATAGTTAGGAAAAATACAAATTATCTACGAATTTGTCATTTGTTCCGTAACTAGAATACAAACCACGCTATTTAATAGGGGGTGACTCACCCATTAGGAAGGGTGGACGTCCCAGCCAGTCTGGCTTTTGGCTTTGCCCGGGGGCTCGTTATTTGAGTGTGTAAGCACCCAAGAAATAAGGTGTCCCTGCACCTCGCTAGAACCTTGCTACGCAAGGACTGCGGCCTACGCAAGCTGTGTGTGAAGGTATGAAGAAGTGTGACTCGTCCTAGGAAGTTGTTCTGAAGTTCTTTAGATGGAAACTTGTAGACTAGGACTCTCCCAATACCACCTCGTTAGGGTATGGGAACGTAACAGTATTAATCTTAATGCTAGGAACACAAGGGAGCATGGTTTACCTGCAGTGGTTTGAGGTCAGCTATGCAGAGAACCCAGGATGCTGCTTTCCCCAAGAGAGGGGATGATGAAGAAAAGAATAAGGGCCAGTCAAACCTTTTCATTCATGCAGACTAAAACCAAGTAACAATGCCCTAAACCTTCTGCTACTTGTCCAATAAGGAGCTTGAGGTTTTAAACCAGCTGTTGTGCAGCCACCACAGGGCCGATAGCGAACGTATCGAGTCTCCTGTGGGTCACGTCTTGCAGGTAGTGGGATGTGAATGTTATTTGACGTTTCCACACCCCAGCTTGAAGAACCTGCGTCACTGGAAAATTTCTTTTGAAGGCCAGGGACGTAGCTATGCCCCTGACATGTGCTCTAGGGCAATGTGATGGAGGAGGGTCTGGATTCAAGGCCAGGTCAATGACCCTACGAATCCAAGCAGAGATGGTGTTCTTGGTGGTCCTTCCTGTGCTGAAGAATAGAGCTAGCACATGAGGACGGGCTGCAGCTGTTCTTTTGAGGTACAGCCTCAAGCTCCTTACTGGGCATAGTAAGAGATGGTCTGAGGCATCTGTTACAGTACGGAGACTAGAAATCCGGAAGGAGTCGAATCGAGGATCCGCCACTCCAAGATTCTGAGTCTTAGCAATAAACTCAGGGACGAAGCTGAACGTTACCTCCCCCCATCCCCTTGAATGGGCGATGTCATACCAGAGACCATGAAGTTCCTGACTCGCTTGGCCGAGGCCAAAGCTAGCATGTTAGGTGGCGATCTGATGCCTGGCGTAATGGTTCATAGGGAGGTCTCTTAAGAGACCTGAGAACTCGAACCACGTTCCTTGGGGGAGGTCTCACTTCCGACTGAGGGCAGGTAAGTTCATAACTACGTATGAGTAAGGAAAGTTCTAGCGATGAAGAAATGTCCATTCCTTTCAGCCTGAAGGCTTATCTCAAGGCTGAACGATAGCCTTTCACTGCCGAAACTGAAAGGCGCATTTCTTCCCGCAAATACACGAGGAACTCTGCTATTGTTGGAATAGTGGCATCGAGTGGAGAGATACCCCTTCTACGACACCAACCACAAAAGACTTTCCACTTTGCCTGGTAGACTGCTGCCGAAGACTTTCGCAGGTGTCCAGACATCCTGACAGCAACTTGTTGCGAAAAACCTCTCTCAGAGAGGAGATGCTGGATAGTCTCCAGGCGTGAAGTCGTAGTGAACCTACGGCTTTGTGGAAGATGTGGGCATGTGGTTGTTTGCGTAGATTGTGTCGTGGAGGGAGTTCTCTTGGTAGCTCCGTTAGGAGTTGCAGAAGGTCCGGGAACCATTCCACATGATGCCATAGTGGAGCTATGAGGGTCATTGAAAGATTGACCGATGTTCTGGTCTTGTTGAGTACCCTCCTCATCAGACAGAACAGGGGAAAGGCGTAAACGTCGATGTTGTCCCACCGTTGTTGAAAAGCATCTTGCCAGAGAGCCTTGGAGTCTGGGACTGGGGAACAATACAGCAGGAACCTGGAGTTCAGGACCGTTACGAAAAGATCCACAGTCGGAGAACCCCACAAAGTCGGGACTTTGTTGGCTACTAGATGATCCAAAGACCACTCGGTACTCACTATCTGAGAAGCTCTGCTCAGATTGTCGGCGAGCACATTCCTTTTGCCTGGAATGAAGAGTGCCGATAGTGGTATCGAGTGGACTTCGGCCCATCTCAGTAACTCTACTGCTAGATGGGATAGTTGCTGCGAAAAAGTACCTCCTTGTTGGTTGATGTAGGCCACTACTGTGGTGTTGTCACTCATCACCACCACAGAGCGACTCGCCAGGTACTGTTGGAACTGTTGAAGGGCCAGAAAGACAGCCTTCATCTCTAGGAGATTTATATGGAGGTACTTTTCTGACTCTGACCAGAGGCCTGAGGTCGTGTGGTGCAGCACGTGGGCCCCCACCCTGTTTTTGAAGCGTCCGAAAACTGCATCAAATACGGGGGGAGGACGAGAAGACCCACTCCTTTTCGTAGGTTCTCGTCTGCCACCCACCACTGGAGATCCTTCAGTTCCGCAGGTCTCATGGGGATCTGGATATCCGGGGAATCATACCCTTGATTCCACCGAGACTTGAGTCGCCACTGAAGGGATCTCATCCTGAGGCGACCGTTGGGAACTAGACGGGCCAGCGATGAAAGATGACCGAGGAGATGTGACCACAATTGGGCTGGAAGTTCTTCTCGTCTAAGAAAAGGCCTTACGAACTTCCTCAGCCTTGCTATCCTGTCGTCTGATGGGAAGGCTTTGTGGAGATTGGTGTCTATAATCATGCCTAGGTATACCAGTCTTTGAATGGGAAACAGTAAGGACTTCAAGATTTACCATGATCCCAAGATCTTGGCAAAGTCTCAGAAGTTTGTCTTGGTGTTGAAGAAGGGATGACACACAGTCTGCTAGGATTAACCAGTCGTCCAGATAATGGAGGTGACGGATGCCAATCCTGTGTGCCCAAGATGATATTAAGGTGAACACTCTGGTGAAAACTTGTGGTGCTGTGGAGAGACCGAATCACAGCACCTTGAACTCGTACTTTCTGTTATCTAGGCTGAATCTTAAGTACTTCCTAGAAGACGGATGGACTGGGATCTGGAAGTACGCGTCCTTTAGGTCCAGTGTGCACTTGAAGTCTTGCGGTCTGACCGTGTCCGCTGTCTCCATGCTGAACGGAATTTGTTTGACAAACTTGTTCAGAGCTGAGAGGTTGATGACTGGTATCCAGCCTCCAGACGCCTTCTTTACAAGAAAGTCGACTGAAGAAGCCTGGAGATTCGTCGAGGAACTCTTGGAGAGCGCCCTTCTTCAACAGGGTCTGGACTTCTGCCCGAAGGGCTTGCCCCCTTGCCGATCCCATGGCAAGGGAGCTCAATGACACTGGATTAGTCGTCAGGGGGATTGAGATGTTATGAACGGGACGCGATATCCTAGACCAGGGGTCGGCAACCTATGGCACGCGTGCCAGACTTGGCACGAGGAGTGCTTGTTTATGGCAAGGCATTTGATTTGGAGGAGAAAAGAGAAAATCCTGAAAAAAATACTGAGAGAGAGATTGTGCATCATTACTTCTATATTCATGGTTTTCATTCTTTACTTTATGATTTGAATCATTACATCTTTCTATATATCTATCTTTGTTCCATTTCCTATATGAAACGGTCAGCAATAATACGATTTTGCCTTCCGTACTCCAAGATCAAGTAATTTCCCCGATCAGGTCAGATTGGCTACCTAAGTTTGGTCCCTTTCATAATTCCTTGAGATTTTATGCAAGCTACCTGAGTATGGCCCTATTTATAATTCCTCGAGATTTTAAGTAAGCTACCCGAGTATGGTCCCTTTTATAATTCCTTGAGATTTTAAGTGGGCTACCCGAGTATGGTCCCTTTTATAACTCTTTGAGATCTTGATTAAGCTAACTGAGTATGGTCCTTTTTATAATTCCTTGAGATTTTAAGTGGGCTACCTGAGTATGGTCCTTTTCATAATTCTTTGAGATCTTGATTAAGCTACCCGAGTATGGTCGCTTTTACAATTCTTTGAGATCTTGATTAAGCCGACTGAGTATGGTCCCTTTTATAATTCCTTGAGATTTTAAGTGGGCTACCTGAGTATGGTCCCTTTTATAATTCTTTGAGATCTTGATTAAGCTAACTGAATATGATCCCTTTTATAATTCCTTGAGATTTTCATTAAGCTACCCGAGTATGGTCCGTTCTGTAATTCCTGAGAATTTTGATTAAAATACCCGAGTATTCGTCCCTTTTATAATTATTTAAGATCTTGATTAAGCTACCTTAGTATGATCCCTTTTATAATTCCTTTAGATTTTGATTAAGCTACCTGAGTATGACTCCTTTTATAATTTTTTGAGATCATGATTAGGTTACGTGAGTATGATCCCTTTTATAATTCCTTGAGATTTTCATCAATCTACCCGAGTATGGTCCCTTCTGTAATTCCTGAGAATCTTGATTAAGATACCCGAGTATGGTCCCTTTTATAATTTTCTGAGACCTTGATTGAGCTAACTGAGTATGGTCCCTTTTATAATTCTTTGAGATCTTGATTAAGCTACCTGAATAGGGACCCCTTTTATATTTCTTCGAGATCTTGATAAAGCTACCTGAGTAGGGACCCTTTTTATAATTCTTTGAGATCTTGATTAAGCTAACTGAGTATGGTCCCTTTTATAATTCTTTGAGATCTTGATGAAGCTAACTGAGTAGGGACCCCTTTTATAATTATTTGAGATCTTGATTAAGCTACCTTAGTATTGTCCCTTTTATAATTCCTTTAGATTTTGATTAAGCTACCCGAGTATGGTTCCTTTTATAATTCTTTGAGATCTTGGTTGGCCTACGAAAGTATAATCCCTTTTATAATTCCTTAAGAATTGGATTAAGATACCTGATTATGGTCTGTTTTATAATTCTTTGAGATCTTTATTTAGCTACCTTAGGATGGTCCCATTTATAATTCGTTGAGATCTTGATTAATCTACCTTAGTATGGTCCCTTTTGTTTCAGTGAGCTCTTAGCCACCCAACTGAATATTTCTTTTAGTCAATTGTGATCATGGTACTGGGGAAAAATAAATCTTTATGTCCAATTATTTCAGTCATCTTGGACTTTGTATTTTTCAGCAAAATGGTTGTACTGCGTGTGGTCTCTGCTACGAAAATATTTTTCATTGCACATCGAATGTTAAACCACAATTTGAAACAAGGAAAGAGCAGGCTTTCAAGGATAGTGACGATAAATTTGAAGTGATTAAGAAAGCAGTAACCTGCTATGAGAAATAAAGAAATGTGTTCAGAAACCTGAATGCATTCAAAAACATTGAAACTGAAGCAAGTCAAAACTAGCTTTGTGTATTGCTAATGTTGGAAAGACTTTTACTGAGGCAGATTTTTTTAAAAGCAGCTTTCCTAGAGTACTCGGATGTTTTATTTAATATCATATCAAACAAAAAAGTTATAATCCCAAGGATAAAAGCCATGTATATCTCAGCTTGAACTGTGGAGACTTATTTCTGAATTGGCTGATAAGGAAAAACAGCAGAAATTGGGCGATTTAAGAAATACACAGGTGTTCAGTGTGCCCTTGAGGAAAGCGTGGATATTAATGGCATTCCCTGCTTGGCTGTTTTTAATAAGTACAGTGATACCTCTGGATACGAAAGTTTCTGCTTACGAAAAATTCAGGATGCGAAAAGTGATTCGAAGATTTTTATGCCCCAGGATACGGATAAAATTTCAGGATACGAAAACCTTACGCGATCCCAACTCTTCACCGAGAGTAATTTTAAAAAGCGCGCGCCGCCTGACTCTGAACTTGGGTAGACTCACTTACAGCCTCCCGCTCACCCATTGGTTATCTCCCTACTCAGACGCTAGCTGACGCCATAAGATCCTGCTTTCCTATTGGTCGGCAACTATCCCAGCTTGCCTACGCACGGGCGTTCATCTCTCTCTCTTTTCGTTCCGACCGCGGTATCGTTAACAGACATTGTGTGCTTTCGCTTGTTTGACTTAGTGTTAATATACAGTACATTCGTATGCCACGTGTTATCGTTAATAAACATTCGTTACTGTGCACTGTACTGTATTAGTGTTTACTATACATAGACTGTACATAACGTTACGTAGTGTATTATATTACGTATTACTGTAGCCATGGGTCCCAAGAATGTTGCCGAAGGAAAGAAGAAGAAGACGATGCTCTCGATGGAGACGAAACTTGAAATCGTTAAAAAGTACGAGTCTGGCATGCGTTTAAGTGCGATCGCCAAGGTGTATGGCCGGAATCCATCTACGATAGGCACCATCCTGAAGCAGGTGGTGGCCATAAAAGCAGCGACACCTTCTAAGGGCGTCACTATTTTCTCCAGCAAGAGAACCCACGTGCATGACGAGATGGAGAGGCTGCTTCTTGTGTGGATCAAGGACAAAGAGATCTCAGGAGACACCATCACTGAGACTACAATTTACCAGAAGGCCTCCGCCATTTTCGGTGATCTCGTGCATGCTCAGGCCGAAGAAGGAGCAGGAGAAGGAACATCCCAGCAGGAACCCCCAGAGTTCAAGGCTTCTCGTGGGTGGTTCGAGAAGTTAAAGAAAAGGACTGGCATCCATTCAGTGGTACGGCATGGGGAGGCAGCCAGCTCGGACACGAAGGCCGCCGAAGCCTTTGTTAAAACGTTCGACGAGTTGACTCTGCAGGAAGGCTACAGTTCGCAGCAAGTTTTCAATTGCGAGGAAACTGGGCTTTTCTGGAAGAAAATGCCTCGTCGGACGTTCATCATGGCGGAGGAGAAGAGGCTACCCAGACATAAGCCTATGAAGGACAGGCTTACCCTTGCTTTTTGTGCAAACGCCAGTGGGGACTGCAAGATAAAGCCCCTGCTGGTGTACCATTCAGAAAATCCCCGAGCCTTCAAAGCCCACAAAGTCATTAAGGAGAACCTTCCCGTGATGTGGAAGGCGAATGTAAAAGCCTGGGTAACGAGGCAACTGTTCATTGATTGGGTGAATGTCTGCTTCGGTCCGACTGTCCGAAAATATTTGCAAGAAAAGCGCCTCCCTATGAAATGTCTGCTGGTGTTGGACAATGCTCCAGCTCACCCTCCTGGCCTCGAGGAATATCTTCTGGCCAAGTATTCCTTCATAAAGGTCCTGTATCTACCGCCTAACACCACCCCTCTCCTCCAGCCCATGGACCAGCAAGTTATTTCTAATTTTAAAAAATTGTACACGAAGCATCTCTTCAAGAGATGTTTCCAAGTCACAGAGAGTACAAACCTCACTCTGCGTGAATTTTGGAAAGATCACTTCAACATCGTGATATGCCTCAAACTCATCGATCTCGCTTGGCAGGAAGTTTCGAGGCGTACCCTAAACTCATCTTGGAGGAAGCTGTGGCCTGGTGCTGTCTCTGCACGAGACTTCGAGGGGTTCGGGAAGCCTGGAGGCAAAGCCGAGATCGTCGACGATCCTGAACCAATTCAGCAGTCTGAGGTGGCTGACATCGTACATCTTGGTACGTCCATGGGGCTGGAAGTTAGCACGGAAGATATAGATGAACTTATCGAGGAGCACCACGAGGAGTTGACGACGGACGACTTGAGTTGGAGACGATGCAAGTGAGTGATGTTCAAGAGCAGTTCTCTAGCGGTGATGAGGAGGATGTTGCACCTTTGAAAACGGCAGACATCAAGGAAATTCTTGCATGTTTCCATAAAATGGCAGACGTCGAAAAGGAACATCCAGAAAAAGTTTATACCAACCGTGCGCTTCAACACTGCAATGACGTTTGCCTAACGCATTTTAGAAATGTGTTGAAAAGTAGGCAGAAACAAGCTTCAATGGATAGTTTCTTATTAAAGAGGCCAGCGGTATTAGTAGGCCAAGACGAAGGTGAAAGTGAAGAAAAGAAACAGAAAAGAGGAAGGGATGAAGAATTAGAAGGTGAAAGTAAAGAAAAGAAACAGAAAAAAGTAAGTGATGAAGAAGTAGAAGGTGAAAGTAAAGAAAAGAAACAGAAAAAAGAAAGTGATGAAGAAGTAGAAGAGATTTAGAATATAAGAAAAACGTAGTTATAAAAAAGCAAAAAAAAAAAAAATTCTATGTTAAGTTTTATGTTACCGTTAGGGGTTAAAAGTAATTTTTTCTTTCATTTTATAGTTTTCCAAACGTAATGTTAAGTGTTAATTATTTCTGCCATTATTTCGTAAAGTTTAAGTGTTAATGTGTTAAGTGTGTAAATTACTGTACGTAGTCTGTCACTTGTTACGTTTTCTGCCTTATGCCATCCTCCTCTGCCGCGATTCGCTATCGGACATCGTCTCAATCAAAAGGTAAGTTTCAACTTTTTTGTTACACTAATTAACTGTAACCTTTTTTTCAGAGTGTACAGGAATCAATTCTTAATTTAGGTGTACGTACAGGTAACAATACACCTTCACTGATCTAAATGCTTTACGTACATACAGTACCGTAACTTTTATACAGTAGTAAAGAAAACGGACCGTTTTCTTTGGGCTTGGGGGGGATAACTTGGCTATAACTACATTATTGAATAATCTCATAGTGGTTTCTGGAATGGATTAGGCTGTTTTTAACGGTTGTGTTAATTATTGAATGATAGAAATGGCTGCATTGCATGTTTATTACTACAGTTTAGCGTGTTTATGAAAGAAAAGGTGACTTTTTATAAGGCTTGGAACGGATTAGGCCATTTACATGTAAAACGCGACTCACGATACGAAAATATCAGGATACGAAACCGCATCCTGAACGGATTAATTTCGTATCCTGAGGCACCACTGTATAGAGATTGAGCTACCCGAGGAGCTGTGTTGTCTTAAACCTATGTATAACAATACCAAGGGAGTAGACATACTGGAGTCATTCACTGAACATTTTGAGAACATTGAGAAAGACATATGGAAAATTTTTGCCATTACAACAGATGGTACCCCTGTTATGGTAGGAAAAAATGGATTTAAAAAAAAAAAAAAAACTGTTGAGGATCAAATTGGACAATTCATTCTGAAATTGCACTGCACATTTCATCAAGAAAGTTATTTTCACACATGAAGCACATCCTTAGCCCCCAACGGATCACCTAGAATTTCAATTTTGGCCTTTGGGAATCAAGGGGAAGTATCTCATTGATATGGTGAGGTATAAACTTGAAATATAAGATATTTTTGTTACAAAATACTAAATGCAACAAAATTATTGCAATTGTTATGCATGTTCAAGAAAACACCTTATAATTAAAATGGATACTATATAATGAAAAATCATAATATTAATTTCCCTATATAGTGCTAAGAAATAAAAATTGGCACACAAGATAGTAAAAATAACGGTATTAATTATGAAATGGCACATTGACTTCAAAAAGGTTGCCGACACTTGCCCTAGACTGATCACGGAGATTGTCCAGGAATATGCCCAGAGTTGCTTCCACCTGTTCTGAGCAACTTTGTAGGCATCCCCCCACTGGTGGACATGCAGGGGGACTGCCTATCCTAGCGTTTGCGGCCTCGGCTGCTCCCTCTAGGATTCTTGCCTCCCCCAGAGGACTTTTTGTCTTTCCTTCCTTTGACAGGAAGGGGCTTAGACACCACAGTCTTCGCTGCTGTCGTCGTTTTAGCGGTCTTTACTGGACGGGACTGCTGTGGTGCTGGAGGCTTATAGGGCTTAGATGTTAAAGCCCTATGAAGGAGGGAGTCTTGATGAGACTTCCTCCACCTCTCAGCGGCGTTCCACATCCTTAGGCTCAAACAAGATGGATCCCTCTAGAGAGGATTGTCTGAACCTATTGATCTCTGTGCTATGGACCTTCTGATGGAATCTCTCAGCTACTGCATCCCGACGTTTCAGAATGGTATTTGCCCACAAGTTTGAGACTTGGTGGGCCAGAAACTCTGTCGTGCGAGTACCCGAGAGAAGAAAAGTCTCCATAGCTTTCCTGGTACGTTCTTTGGAGAAATCCTCAGAACGTATCAGGATACCTAAGGTCCCCAACCAGATGTCGAGCCACGAAGTGGCTTGCATAGCACACTACGCAACTTTCTCCTGGTTAAAGATCTCGGTTGCCGAGAATGAGACCTGCCGGTTGGAGAGTATCTCAAGAGGGACTCCCCTGGTAAGCTCTTCCAGCGAGTGGTGAAGAGGAAGAGCTACACAAGGCTCCTTAAGGATCTCAAAGTACCTCCTCTGCTGTACGCGAGGAGGTGGAAGGAGCTTGTTAGTGGCACTGGAACTGTTGGAGGAGGACATCTCTGAGAGCTGTAGAGAGATCTTGTCCCTGGTACTCTTAACCCCCTGAGACCAGGGCAGTGCTGCACTGGTCTTGGAGGGTTTCTGAGTACCAAAGACACGGTCCAAGACCGTGTCCTTGCCCTATCGAGGAGGGATCTCTGGGTCGGAAAACCGGTTGAGAGCCCCCATTAGAGTCAGAACTTGCCAAAATGCATGTTCTGACTCTTGCTGGTCTCCTCCTGATATAGGACTTGCAGCGAAGTCTCCTGTCCCCAAAGGCTTTTCTTGGGGAGAATCGCGGACATTCTCTGAGTGGCTAGCTGGCTCCATCCTAGTCAAGGACTTCGGTAATGTTTTAGAGTCCTTAGATTCCCTCCCGGGAAGGATGTAGGACTCCAACATTGACGAGGATGGCATGTTCCTTTCAGTCCCCACCTGAGAAGACATCTCGGCGCGAGGAGAGGTTTCCCTCATTGGTGCGATGAGGAGAGGTTTCCCTCAGTGGTGCGATGAGGAGAGGTTTCCCTCAGTGGTGCGATGAGGAGAGGTTTCCCTCAGTGGTGCGATGAGGAGAGGTTTCCCTCAGTGGTGCGATGAGGAGAGGTTTCCCTCAGTGGTGCGATGAGGAGAGGTTTCCCTCAGTGGTGCGATGAGGAGAGGTTTCCCTCAGTGGTGCGATGAGGAGAGGTTTCCCTCAGTGGTGCGATGAGGAGAGGTTTCCCTCAGTGGTGCGATGAGGAGAGGTTTCCCTCAGTGGTGCGATGAGGAGAGGTTTCCCTCAGTGGTGCGATGAGGAGAGGTTTCCCTCAGTGGTGCGATGAGGAGAGGTTTCCCTCAGTGGTGCGATGAGGAGAGGTTTCCCTCAGTGGTGCGATGAGGAGAGGTTTCCCTCAGTGGTGCGATGAGGAGAGGTTTCCCTCAGTGGTGCGATGAGGAGAGGTTTCCCTCAGTGGTGCGATGAGGAGAGGTTTCCCTCAGTGGTGCGATGAGGAGAGGTTTCCCTCAGTGGTGCGATGAGGAGAGGTTTCCCTCAGTGGTGCGATGAGGAGAGGTTTCCCTCAGTGGTGCGATGAGGAGAGGTTTCCCTCAGTGGTGCGATGAGGAGAGGTTTCCCTCAGTGGTGCGATGAGGAGAGGTTTCCCTCAGTGGTGCGATGAGGAGAGGTTTCCCTCAGTGGTGCGATGAGGTGAGGTTTCCCTCAGTGGTGCGATGAGGAGAGGTTTCCCTCAGTGGTGCGATGAGGAGAGGTTTCCCTCATTGGTGCGATGAGGGAAAGTCTCTCCTCGCACGATACCCGAGGACGGGAAATCTTCGTCGGAAGGGGAGAGTGTCTCCGGGAAAGAAGTCTTGCGTGGAGTCAGTTTTGCCCTTGGAGAAGTTACCACGTCCAGAACTCTTTTTCTCTTCAAAGGGGTAGAAGCAGCTAAGGATCTGTGCCCCAATACACAGAAGACAGGCTTGAACGCCTACGTTACGGCTCTGATCAGTGCACTGAACCAGGGCTGTTGGCTGACAGACGCACTGTCAGACATACCCCTTGAAGGGACAGGAATTGAAGGATCCCTGAGAGGAGTTCTCATCATTGGTGGGTTCGCCTGAATAGGCTTTGGGATCCTGGACTCCTCTAAATTTTTCCCTTCTCCCACAATGCGCGTTGGTATGCGCTTGCGGGGAGGGGAATGAGGCGATGGCGACCTTGCCGTTCGTAGTTCAGCAGTCTCGCGCGTGGGAGGATATCGACGCGCGTGGGAGGATATCGACGCGCGTGGGAGGATATCGACGCGCGTGGGAGGATATCGACGCGCGTGGGAGGATATCGACGCGCGTGGGAGGATATCGACGCGCGTGGGAGGATATCGACGCTCGCACGAGGGAAAATACCGGGAGTCGTGCGCGGGAGACTGTGGGTGCGCGGGAGACTGTGGGTGCGCGGGAGACTGTGGGTGCGCGGGAGACTGTGGGTGCGCGGGAGACTGTGGGTGCGCGGGAGACTGTGGGTGCGCGGGAGACTGTGGGTGCGCGGGAGACTGTGGGTGCGCGGGAGACTGTGGGTGCGCGGGAGCCTGGGCGCGCGCGGGAGCGCACGCGGGAGACTGGGCGCGCGCGGGAGACTGGGCGCGCGCGGGAGACTGGGCGCGCGCGGGAGACTGGGCGCGCGCGGGAGACTGGGCGCGCGCGGGAGACTGGGCGCGCGCGGGAGACTGGGCGCGCGCGGGAGACTGGGCGCGCGCGGGAGACTGGGCGCGCGCGGGAGACTGGGCGCGCGCGGGAGACTGGGCGCGCGCGGGAGACTGGGCGCGCGCGGGAGACTGGGCACGCGCGGGAGCGCACGCGGGAGACTGGGCACGCGCGGGAGCGCACGCGGGAGACTGGGCACGCGCGGGAGACTGGGCACGCGCGGGGGAGCATTTGCGGGCGCGCGCGTGCGGGGGAGCATTTGCGGGCGCGCGCGTGCGGGGGAGCATTTGCGGGCGCGCGCGTGCGGGAGAGCATTTGCGGGCGCGCGCGTGCGGGAGAGCATTTGCGGGCGCGCGCGTGCGGGAGAGCATTTGCGGGCGCGCGCGTGCGGGAGAGCATTTGTGGGCGCGCGGGAGACTGGGCGCGCGCGGGAGACTGGGCGCGCGCGGGAGACTGGGCGCGCGCGGGAGACTGGGCGCGCGCGGGAGACTGGGCGCGCGCGGGAGACTGGGCACGCGCGGGAGCGCACGCGGGAGACTGGGCACGCGCGGGAGCGCACGCGGGAGACTGGACACGCGCGTGCGGGGGAGCATTTGTGGGTGCGCGGGAGCGCACGCGGGAGACTGGGCGCGCGCGTGCGGGGGAGCATTAGTGGGCGCGCCTGTGCGGGGGAGCATTAGTGGGCGCGCCTGTGCGGGAGAGCATTTGTGGGCGCGCCTGTGCGGGAGAGCATTTGTGGGTGCGCGGGAGACTGTGGGCGCGCGCGGGAGACTGTGGGCGCGCGCGGGAGACTGTGGGCGCGCGCGGGAGACTGTGGGCGCGCGCGGGAGACTGTGGGCGCGCGCGGGAGACTGTGGGCGCGCGCGGGAGACTGTGGGCGCGCGCGGGAGACTGTGGGCGCGCGCGGGAGACTGTGGGCGCGCGCGGGAGACTGTGGGCGCGCGCGGGAGACTGTGGGCGCGCGCGGGAGACTGTGGGCGCGCGCGGGAGACTGTGGGCGCGCGCGGGAGACTGTGGGCGCGCGCGGGAGACTGGGCGCGCGCGGGAGACTGGGCGCGCGCGGGAGACTGGGCGCGCGCGGGAGACTGGGCGCGCGCGGGAGACTGGGCACGCGCGGGAGACTGGGCGCGCGCGGGAGACTGGGCACGCGCGGGAGACTGGGCACGCGCGGGAGACTGGGCACGCGCGGGAGACTGGGCACGCGCGGGAGACTGGGCACGCGCGGGAGACTGGGCACGCGCGGGAGACTGGGCACGCGGGAGACTCGGCACGCGCGAAACTCGGCACGCAGGAGACTGGGCACGCGCGGGAGCGCACGCGGGAGACTCGGCACGCGGGAGACTCGGCACGCGCGAGACTGGGCACGCGCGGGAGCGCACGCGGGAGACTCGGCACGCGGGAGACTGGGCACGCGCGGGAGACTGGGCACGCGCGGGAGACTGGGCACGCGCGGGAGCGCACGCGGGAGACTGGGCACGCGGGAGACTGGGCACGCGCGGGAGCGCACGCGGGAGACTGGGCACGCGCGGGAGCGCACGCGGGAGACTGGGCACGCGCGGGAGCGCACGCGGGAGACTGGGCACGCGCGGGAGCGCACGCGGGAGACTGGGCACGCGCGGGAGCGCACGCGGGAGACTGGGCACGCGCGGGAGCGCACGCGGGAGACTGGGCACGCGGGAGACTGGACACGCGCGGGAGCGCACGAGGGAGACTGGGCACGCGCGGGAGAGCATTTGTGGGCGCTCGCGTGCGGGGGAGCATTTGTGGGCGCGCGCGTGCGGGGGAGCATTAGTGGGCGCGCGCGTGCGGGAGAGCATTTGTGGGCGCGCGCGTGCGGGAGAGCATTTGTGGGCGCGCGCGTGCGGGAGAGCATTTGTGGGCGCGCGCGTGCGGGAGAGCATTTGTGGGCGCGCGGGAGACTGTGGGTGCGCGGGAGCGCACGCGGGAGACTGGGCGCGCGTGGGAGACTGAGCGCACGCGGAAGACTGGGCGCGTGCGGGGGAGCATTCGTGGGCGCGCGCGCGTGCGGGGGAGCATTCGTGGGCGCGCGCGCGTGCGGGGGAGCATTCGTGGGCGCGCGCGCGCGGGGGAGCATTCGTGGGCGCGCGCGCGCGGGGGAGCATTCGTGGGCGCGCGCGCGCGGGGGAGCATTCGTGGGCGCGCGCGCGCGGGGGAGCATTCGTGGGCGCGCGCGCGCGGGGGAGCATTCGTGGGCGCGCGCGCGCGCGCGGGGGAGCATTCGTGGGCGCGGGCGGGCGCGCGGGAGAGCATTCGTGGGCGCGGGAGAGCATTCGTGGGCGCGGGAGAGCATTCGTGGGCGCGGGAGAGCATTCGTGGGCGCGGGAGAGCATTCGTGGGCGCGCGCGCGGGAGAGCATTCGTGGGCGCGCGCGCGGGGAGAGCATTCGTGGGCGGGGCGCGCGGGAGAGCATTCCTGGGCGCGCGCGCGGGAGAGCATTCCTGGGCGCGCGCGCGGGAGAGCATTCCTGGGCGCGCGCGCGGGAGAGCATTCGTGGGCGCGCGCGCGGGAGAGCATTCGTGGGCGCGCGCGCGGGAGAGCATTCCTGGGCGCGCGCGCGGGAGAGCATTCCTGGGCGCGCGGGCGGGAGAGCATTCGTGGGCGCGCGCGCGGGAGAGCATTCGTGGGCGCGCGCGCGGGAGAGCATTCGTGGGCGCGCGCGCGGGAGAGCATTCGTGGGCGCGCGCGCGGGAGAGCATTCGTGGGCGCGCGCGCGGGAGAGCATTCGTGGGCGCGCGCGCGGGAGAGCATTCGTGGGCGCGCGCGCGGGGAGAGCATTCGTGGGCGCGCGCGCGGGAGAGCATTCGTGGGCGCGCGCGCGGGAGAGCATTCGTGGGCGCGCGCGCGGGAGAGCATTCGTGGGCGCGCGCGCGGGAGAGCATTCGTGGGCGCGCGCGCGGGAGAGCATTCGTGGGCGCGCGCGCGGGAGAGCATTCGTGGGCGCGCGCGCGGGAGAGCATTCGTGGGCGCGCGCGCGCGCGGGAGAGCATTCGTGGGCGCGCGCGCGCGCGGGAGAGCATTCGTGGGCGCGCGCGCGCGCGGGAGAGCATTCGTGGGCGCGCGCGCGCGGGAGAGCATTCGTGGGCGCGCGCGCGCGCGGGGAGAGCATTCGTGGGCGCGCGCGCGCGCGGGAGAGCATTCGTGGGCGCGCGCGCGCGGGAGAGCATTCGTGGGCGCGCGCGCGCGCGGGGAGAGCATTCGTGGGCGCGCGCGTGCGCGCGCGCGGGAGAGCATTCGTGGGCGCGCGCGCGCGCGGGAGAGCATTCGTGGGCGCGCGCGCGCGGGCGGGAGAGCATTCGTGGGCGCGCGCGCGCGCGGGAGAGCATTCGTGGGCGCGCGCGCGCGCGGGAGAGCATTCGTGGGCGCGCGCGCGCGCGCGGGAGAGAGCATTCGTGGGCGCGCGCGCGCGGGAGAGAGCATTCGTGGGCGCGCGCGCGCGCGGGAGAGCATTCGTGGGCGCGCGCGCGCGCGGGAGAGCATTCGTGGGCGCGCGCGCGCGGGAGAGCATTCGTGGGCGCGCGCGCGGGGAGAGCATTCGTGGGCGCGCGCGGGAGAGCATTCGTGGGCGCGCGCGGGAGAGCATTCGTGGGCGCGGGAGAGCATTCGTGGGCGCGGGAGAGCATTCGTGGGCGTGGGAGAGCATTCGTGGGCGCGCGCGCGCGCGGGAGAGCATTCGTGGGCGCGCGCGCGCGCGCGGGAGAGCATTCGTGGGCGCGCGCGCGCGCGGGAGAGCATTCGTGGGCGCGCGCGCGCGCGCGAGAGCATTCGTGGGCGCGCGCGCGCGGGGGAGAGCATCCGTGGGCGCGCGCGCGGGAGAGCATCCGTGGGCGCGCGCGCGCGGGAGAGCATCCGTGGGCGCGCGCGCGCGGGAGAGCATCCGTGGGCGCGCGCGCGCGGGAGAGCATTCGTGGGCGCGCGCGCGCGGGAGAGCATTCGTGGGCGCGCGCGCGCGGGAGAGCATTCGTGGGCGCGCGCGCGCGGGAGAGCATTCGTGGGCGCGCGCGCGGGAGAGCATTCGTGGGCGCGCGCGCGCTTGCGGGAGAGCATTCTTGGGCGCGCGTGCGGGAGAGCATTCTTGGGCGCGCGTGCGGGAGAGCATTCGTGAGCGCGCGCGCGTGCGGGAGAGCATTCGTGGGCGTGCGGGAGGGAGAGCATTCGTGGGCGTGCGGGAGGGAGAGCATTCGTGGGCGTGCGGGAGGGAGAGCATTCGTGGGCGTGCGGGAGGGAGAGCATTCGTGGGCGTGCGGGAGGGAGAGCATTCGTGGGCGTGCGGGAGGGAGAGCATTCGTGGGCGTGCGGGAGGGAGAGCATTCGTGGGCGCGCGCGGGCGGGAGAGCATTCGTGGGCGCGCGCGGGCGGGAGAGCATTCGTGGGCGCGCGCGGGCGGGAGAGCATTCGTGGGCGCGCGCGCAGGAGAGCATTCGTGGGCGCGCGCGCAGGAGAGCATTCGTGGGCGCGCGCGCGCGGGAGAGCATTCGTGAGGCGCGCGCGCGCGGGAGAGCATTCGTGGGCGCGCGCGCGCGGGAGAGCATTCGTGAGGCGCGCGCGAGAGCATTCGTGGGCGCGCGCGCGCGCGCGCGGGCGGGAGAGCATTCGTGGGCGCGCGCGCACGGGAGAGCATTCGTGGGCGCGCGCGCGCGGGAGAGCACTCGTGGGCGCGCGCGCGCGGGAGAGCATTCGTGGGCGCGCGCGCGCGGGAGAGCATTCGTGGGCGCGCGCGCGCGGGAGAGCATTAGTGGGCGCGCGCGTGCGGGAGAGCATTTGTGCGCACAAGGGCGCACAGGATCAAGGCGTTGAGTGTGCGGGCGAGAGTTCGCGCGTGCCTGTACCAGTTGTAGGGCGCGGGCACAAGAGAAAAACCCCTAGCGCGCAGGAGAAAGACCCCTAGCGCGTGGGCAGGCAGTTGAAGCCTGTGCTGCTCGTGGGAGCGAATCCGTAGGAGAGGATGGGCGAGTGCGCGCAGGGCGCGCGCGCGTATCCTCGTGGATGCGTGCGGGCGATGAAGAGCGCTGGCGCGATGGCGAGAGCTGGAACGTGGGAGAAGTTACTCTAGTTGACTTCCCAGTAGCGCCCAGATCAGTAGATCGTGGGTGCGGGTGCGCAGGAGAAATAACTGCTGGGCGTGAGCGCTGGCCGGCAGGATAGCGCTGGCGAGTGGGAGAGCGCTGGCGCGCAGGAGGTTGACGGCACGCAGGAGAGCGCTGGCGCACAGGTGAGGGTTGGCGCGCAGCTGGGCGTGGGCGCGTATGCTTAGGCTCGGGCAAGGCCTGGCGCGCAGGAGAACATGGGCGCGTATGTGTATGAGTGCGTGCATAGCGCGTAGAAGAGATGGGGTCCTGTTGGGATGTATGTGCATGTTGGCGCATACGCCCTTGATGCCATGTGTTAGGGTTTGGTGACGGGGCCTGACGAGCTACTATAGCGCGTTCGTCAGGTTTCGTTGGCGCATAGCGCGTATCTGGTTGGCACGCCTTAGCGTGCTCAGAAGAAACCTTATTAGGTTTATATAAGAACGGTGACGGCAGATCGGCAGGTCTGTCGTGGGGAAGGTGGACGTGTCCTTTAAAAGGAGGACCTTCCACCGAAGGAGATCGCGAACGATCTGCAGAAAGGTCCAGGACCAATGCAGGAACAGTGATCGGTGATCGATGTCGAGGCTCCTCTGTGGGGGACTGCATCGAAGATGTTGAACCGAAGAGGCGCCTCCTCACCGCAGGTGAAGGAAGGCCTCTCAGGCGAAGAGGAAGGCGAACCTTGCGACGAATGCGCTCTCTGGGGGCTGTAAGGTCAGCGAGCTGACCTTCTGCAGTCCTCCGAAGAGAAGTCTCTGTAAATGAACTCCCCCGAGGGGAAGAAACACTAGCAGTTGAGACTGTTGGACTTAGTTTCTCCCTTGTTGGTTGAACAGGAACGGGAGAAACTAAGCCGTCAGCTACCGTAGGGTTTGAAGAGGCAGAGGTGATGGGTAATACCGCATTGGATACCTCTGACACCACAACGTCGACAAGAGACAGAGGATCAACCTCTGTCGGTGACGGCAATTGCTTGACAGCGGCACCCAATCGGATGTAGTCAAGTAAAACCTCCTTGGAGTGCGAACCCTCAAGCCCCAAGGAGGACCAAAGCTGAAAAAGGGGGATTAGTGACATATCTTTCCCCGAGGGGAGAGGTGGAGCTGCTTCGCTAGGGGAAGCAATGTCATCTCTCGAGCCCCCAGTTTGGTAAACAGTACATTGGTCTATGCTACCCCTCGACAGTTTCTTGAAAGAGACCGATCGAGTGGGAGCTTTGGAGGAGGTTTGGGCAACGGAAGAAGAGGCCTTGGGTTTTTCTCCTTTCAAAGAAACCTTCGATGGAGAAATATCCCGTTTGGACTTCTTCTTCCGTCGTCGCGAAAACCTCTCCCACTGGGAGGTAGACCACTCCCTACACCTGTTATTGCTATCACACCGTTGGCCAATACAGAAAGGGCAAAGGGCGTGAGGATCGGTCTCGACCGCCGACATGAATGTTCCACAGGGGCGGTCGGGAAACCCAGGGCAGGTGCGCATATTCGCAGAGGCCAACTTCACGCACAAAACTAGAAAAGAAAAAGCAAAAAAGCATTAAATGGCTGCCAAATGATGGCGAGGATGAAAGCGGACACGTCCGACTACCATCCGAGCCGAGAGCAAAGTGAGCTCAAGCACAGGTGTGTGAGAGGGGGGGGGGTGTAGCAAGCTACCCTCCCTTACCCCCGCTAACTAGCGGTAGTAAACACTCGTTAAAAATTAATGGCTCGTCATTTCAGCAATGCCGAAAGTAATACCCCTATTAAATAGAGTGGTTTGTATTCCAGTTACGGAACAAATAGTAATTCAATTTCTCTATTGTTAGATGCTGATTATTTCCATGAACTTCCCAAATATTCATACTGCAATGCCTCATTCTCAAAACTGGTAAAATGTCTGATCAACCCTTTTCTTTCACTAATAGTGTTCCTCTTTTATTTGAGTATTTAATGTCTTGAACACTTGCCACGTCATTACGAAAACCCCCCTGACATCCTTCAGCTCGTGTTGAAATAAAATATGCCTTTCTTACAGTGTACTGCCGCAACGCTTCCAGAAGGATAAAATCACAGGCTACACCACCAATTGTTCTTACTGCTTGGCTTCATCATGTTTAGAACACTACCAGAAGGCTAACATCCATATTTGGCTAAGAGAATGTATTTTTAATATTAAACTTAGCCGGTGAATATATATATAGCTTACGTCTCCGACGGTCGACAGATTCCAAAAACTCGCGAGCGATCGCCATGAAGGTTGCTGGGTGTGCCCTCCAGCGCCGACTATTGGCCAGATACCGCATATACTTCTCAACCAATTCAGTTCTTCTCTGTCAGTGGTAGTGACAGCATTGGTTCCGCACGCGCTTAACCTCAAGTTTCTACTGATTGGTGAAGTACTTGTTCATGGTTATATGGCTTTCGACGTGTTGGATTATTCTCAAACAATACGATCTTCAAAAGAAATTCTTTTGAAAGGAGAGAAATTTTTTTTTTTACCCTTGCTTTTTCAATCGCTCTGGATTTTCCATAGATAAAAGATGGCCGACCCATCCCTCAGTGTACGGAAGTGTGTTAAAGGCTTTTAGTAATTATTATCACTTTATAAATTATTGTTGATATTTATAGATTTACCTCTATATATTTTATATCTCGCCCGCCTTTATTAGGCCTCTTCGATTCGCTTTCCATTTATACTAAACACCGAGATAAATTTTATATTTTTGTTTATAAGCGACCTACGCCTTTTCTTTGTAGGCGGTCCCGACTTGGAAAACGAAGTTAAACAACGTTGAGCCCATTCAACTTTTATATTTGTTTAGTTTGATGAGATGAATATTTTTAGAAAATATTTTAAGAAATTTATTCTTTGAATAGTCTTCGTGCTGTTTTCAAAGATGAACTAACGTTTAGTTTATTTATGCTACGCAGTTTGCACTCTATCGTTATGATAGAGAAAGAGAGAATCACTGTTTCACTTTGCAGAAAGAGTAAATCGATTTTGACGTTTTGTTCATTCTTCTTACAAACTGAAGTTTTTAAAATACTAATTTATACGAACATGTTAATTTTAATTTCTTAGTCCTTTTAGTATTTTACTTTAGTCAAATAACCTTTTATTGGCGAAGAGTGAGTGAGCCATTCTCTTGTGAGTGACAAGAGAGAGAGAGAGAGAGAGAGAGAGAGAGAGAGAGAGAGAGACGATCTGATCTTTATTCTTGTCCTAAGTCTCTGTACAAGGAGTTTGGGAGTAAGTAACGTTGTTCTTCTCGATTCAGATATTTACTCTCGTCCCAAGTCTCTGTACGGGGGGGGGGGAGAGAGAGAGAGAGAGAGAGAGAGAGAGAGAGAGAGAGAGAGAGAGAGAGAGAGAGAGAGAGAGAGAGAGATGAAACGTTCTAGTTTCTATTCTCATCCCAAGGCACTGTACGGTGAGAGATTGAAAACGTAGTCCTTAGTGAACTAGTTTTAGTCTCCTCCCCAGTCACTGATCTTTTTAACTTTTTATATTTCCATTTTATTCTATATGTATGTATATGTTTATTAATTTTTGCATGTGTGTTTCATTTTGTACTAATGAGCTTACATTATACGACATATTTCGCAACTCTAACCTTTTGATTAAGGGAGAATTGCGTGCTTCAGGTAGAAATCAGCTTTATTCATGTCTAATGTGAAATTATTAAAAAATGCGATATCAGTGAAGAAAGTGCGAAAAACATGTTCAGTGTTGCTGAGGGTTCGTTTGTTCGTGCTTGTCACTTGCCTAGTCCGAGACCTCTTTCAGGCTCCCCTGCCCCAGGGAGAAGGAATGTCGTAGGACCTAAGGGAGTGAGGTGTAAACCAACGAACAGACATTCCCTCAAAGGTATCAGACGTTGCTCTTCAAGCACGTCCTTACCATAAGACAGGAGAAACGAAGTTCTCCTCGTCTTCCGATGATTCGTCTTTTAAAAAAACCTTGGCGTAAGGTTTCGAGACGGTTGAAACTTGAATTAGTTCCTTCAGAACAAGATCAACGTCCTAGCTGTAGTCATCATGAGAGTCCCGTTCATAGCGATGACGTTCATTTACAGACGTTTCCGACGTCACGATCTATTCCGAGGGCTGTTGATCCGAAGTTAAGTGTTTTACAAAATATGCTGTTAAAGCTTTCTTCTTTAATGAAACTTTACGATCCTGTTCCTGTGCGAAAGGATCCTTTGCTTGTTGTACGTCACGGTTCTGGGATACGTGATTCAGGTCTTCAACCTTCTAAACGAGATTTGTTACGTCACGCTGACATTATCCCTAGTGTCAGCTTTGCTGTTAAACGAGATGCGGAGCATAAATCTCGTTGTAACTTTGATCGACAGTCAGTTAAGTCGAGTCATAACTTTGATCAGCAGTCACTGCAGTTCCGCCGAGTCTTTGAACGTCAGCCACCGCAGTCACAACGTGACGTTGAGCTGCAGACACCGCAGACACGACGTGACGTCGAGGGTCAGTCACCGTAGTCACGGTATAGCATCGAACAGCGGTCACCACTGTTACTACATGACGTTTGAACGTCAGTCACTTCAGTCACGACGTGTAGTAGAATAACATTCTCTGCAGTCACAACATGACATCGACCCTCCAACTTTAACTTCTGTTCATATACAAGTTGATGTATCCTGTCAGGCTTTTTCTTCACGTCATTCTGAATATAAATCTCCTCGCAAGACTATAGATTTATCAGATTATGTGCCTTCTAAAGATGAAGTTGATGACCCCCTTTCAACTAATGTACCTTTGGGGATTCATTCAGAAGAGGAGGAACCTAGGGTTGTCCAACAATCCCTTGTTTTTAAAAAATTATGATTTTCTTTAGGGAAATTTTGTCCTACTCATTTTGTAACGGATGCTCCACGTTCTCAGCCGTCTGAGTTTACTCTTGGCTTGACTTTCTTCGACTCCTACATATACGAAGTCAGTTCTCTCTCGTTCTTCCAAGAGAGCCATGCGCTTACTGGAAGACTGGTTGGAATCCAGGAGAAGTTAGGAAAGTCTGCTTTTGCTTTCCTCCTTCTAAATTAGCTTCTCGCTCAAGCGTCTGGTGTGACACAGGAGAAGTTCTCGGCTTGGGAGTACCTGCCTCTGCCCAGGGAGACTTCTTAAGCCTAGTGGACTCTCCTCCTCGTCTAGCCATGAGACGCTCCAAGATTTTATGGTCTTCTTCAGAGCTAGACCATCTCCTGGAGGAGTTTTTCGAGCATTTGAAGTTTTTAATTTTTTGGATTGGTCCCTGGGAGCCTTAAGTAAGAAGGTCTCTCCAGAGGACAATGTATTGCTGTACAAATTATGTCATGCATGAACAAGGCCATAAGGGATAGCTCCAATGAACTGGCAGCCACGTTCACTGCAGGAGTACTTAAGATGTAAGTGCACTCAATGTGTTCATTGTCAAGACAAAGTTCACGATGAAGACTTCCAAATCTGTCTTGGCAGCAGTAAGGGAAGGCGACTGGATGGTCTCTCTCGACCTTCAGGATGCATACTTCCACATCCCGATTCATCCAAACTTTCAACAATATCTGAGGTTTGTGGACGGGAAAGTAGTGTACCAATTTCGAGCACTGTGCTTCGGCCTCAGTCCTGCTCCTATTGTTTTTACAAGGCTCATGCAAAATGTAGCAAGCTTTCTACATTTTTCAGGGATCAGAGCCTCCCTTTATTTTGACGACTGGCTAATCAGGGCGTCGTCATTAAATCGCTGTCTGGAGAACCTTCAATGGACATAGACCTAACCAAGGAGCTAGGTCTCATATTGAACGTAGAGAAGTCGGAACTTACTCCATCCCAGACTATTCTTTATTTGTGGATGGAGATACAGTGTCGAATTTTTCGAGCCTTTTCGTCTCCCACAAGAATGGAACAAGCTCTGTTAAAAGTCTGTCACTTGCAAGAGAAAAAAAGTTGCTCGGTAAGAGTTTGAACGACCCTCGTGGGAACACTTTCTTCGCTGGAGCAGTTTTTCTCTCTGGGGAGACTCAACCTTTGCCCTCTCCAATTTCACCTAAACCATTGGAATAAGGAGAAGGGCTTAGAGAGTATCTCTATCCCAATCTCCAACTCAGTCAAGACATGTCTGACTTGGTGGGACAGCAACGTCAGACTTCGAGAAGGTCTTTCGATTGCGATCAAGAACCCAAACCATGTGTTGTATTCAGATGCATCGGATTTGGGTTGGGGAGCGCCACAGGACAGTCTGGAATGCTCGGGTCTTTGGTCCACGGATCAGAGGAAACTCCATTTAAGGCAAGAAACATCTCTTTTTTGACGAGATTCGTGCAAGGAGAAATGAATGTCTTAGCGGACTGCCTCAGCAGAAGAGGACAAGTCATCTCCATGGAGTGGACGTTGCACAAGACTCTGTGCGAGAAGCTATGGATGACATGGGGTCAACCCACCATAGATCTTTTTGCGACTTCACTGACAAAGAGGTTCTCGACTTACTGCTCTCCAGTTCCAGATCCAGAGGCAGCCCACATAGACGCTTTCCTGCTGGACTGGACTCACCTAGACATCTATGCCTACCCACCATTCAAGATCCTAGACAAGGTTCTTCAGAAGTTCGCCTCTCACGAAGGGACCAGGTTGACGTTGGTTGCTCCCCTCTGGCCCGCGAGAGAGTGGTTCACAGAGGTACTTCTATGGCGAGTAGACATTCCAGAAGTCTACCATTGCGGATGGATCTCCTGCGTCAGCCTCACGTAGAGAGATTTCATCAAAGCCTCCCCGCGCTTCGTCTAACTGCCTTCAGACTGTTGAAAGACTCTCTAGGGCTCGAGGGTTTTCGAAGGAGGCAGCGATCGCGAGGGCTAGAAGATCCTCTACCATCAGGATTTATCAATCTAAATGGGTGGTATTTAGAGATTGGTGCAAGTCCTCCTCTATTTCCTCTTCCAGTACCTCTGTAGCGCAGTTTGCAGATTTTCTGCTTTATCTGAGAAATGGTCGCTCCCTTTCTGCATCTACCATTAAAGGCTACAGAAGCATGTTAGCTTCTGTTTTCAGGCATAGAAATTTGGATCTATCTAATAACAAAGATCTTCAAGACCTTCTTAAGTCTTTCGAGACTTCCAAGGAGCGTCATATTTCTACTCCTGCTTGGAACTTGGACGTGGTCCCGCAGTTCCTTATGTCAGACAGGTTTGAACCGTTAAATTCGGCCTCCCTGAAGGATCTTACCCTCAAGACACTTTTCTTGGTGAGCTTGGCTTCTGTGAAAAGGGTTAGTGAGATACATGCTTTTAGCAAGAATATCAGCTTCTCCGCTAATAAAGCAGTATGTTCTCTTCAACTTGGTTTCTTGGCCAAAAATGAACTTCCGTCTCGTCCTTGGCCTAAATCATTTGAACTTCACAGTCTATCTGAGATTGTTGAGAATGAAGTTGAAAGAGTGCTGTGCTGCGTTAGAGCTCTTAAATTTTATTTATCTAGAACTAAACCGCTGCGAGGTTTTTCAGAGGCTTTATGGTGCTCCGTTAAAAAGCCCTCTTTGCCTATGTCGAAGAATGCGTTGTCTTATTTTATTAGACTATTGATTAGAGAGGCGCACACTCATTTAAGTGAGAAGGATCGTAATTTGCTTAAAGTTAAGGCTCATGAAGTTAGAGCAGTAGCAACTTCAGTAGCATTTAAACAAAATAGATCCCTTAGAAGTATTATGGACGCGACCTTTTGGAGAAGCAAGTCAGTGTTCGCTTCATATTACTTGAAAGATGTCCAGACTCTTTATGAGGACTGCTACACGTTGGGACCATTCGTAGCAGCGAGTGCAGTAGTGGGTGAAGGTTCTACCACTACATTCCCTTAATCCCAATATCCTTTTAATCTTCTCTTGAAATTTTTAATCTTGTTTTGGGTTGTACGGGAGGTTAAGAAGTCTTTCGCAATCTTTTGGTTTGGCGGGTGGTCAAAATATTGTTTCTTGAGAGCGCCCAGATTAAGGGTATTGATGAGGTCCTGTTGTAGGGGTGTTCACCCTGATTATAACAGCTCCTGAAGTCTTTCAGCATCCTGAGAGGATCGCTGGGCTTCATAAGGATAGCGGACTAATGAGTCAGAGTATTCATCAGAGTCAGCTTCCTTATCATGTACCTATACTTGTTTGTTTTATGAATATTTGTCAAAAACTCTTGAGCATATACGCCTTTATTGTTTTAATACTGGTCTCTACCCACCACCATGGGTGTGAATCAGCTATATATATATATTCACCGGCTAAGTTTAATATTTAAAAATGATATTTTCAATTTCAAATAAATTTTTGAATATACTTACCCGGTGAATATATATAATTAAAGGCTCTTCCTTCCTCCCCGATAGAGACCCTACGGACTGAGAAGAACTGAATTGGTTGAAAAGTATATGCGGTATCTGGCCGAAAGTCGGCGCTGGTGGGCACACCCAGCAACCTTCATGGCGATCACTCGCGAGTGTTTGGAATCTGTCGACCGTCTGAGACGTAAGCGATATATATATTCACCGGGTAAGTATATTCAAAAATTTATTTTAAATTGGAAATATTATATTTCACGATTCAAATAGCTTTTTAAAGGAAAATTTATTTTATTGCTAAAAAGTCCCTTTTATATGATGGTAGCTCTGCCATGTTTCCTTATAGGTTATTGTACATGGCAAAAAGAGATTTGGTTCATCGTCACCCTGACATTCCTTCAGGCTTTACAACAGTGTTGTGAAGTGTTTGTGTAGTTCTACCGAGAATCCTGGGTCTCCAAGGTGTTATATACCTTTTGAGTAATAGGGGAATGTCCTCTACTGGATTCACTATGCATTCCTGTGCTCATTACTGAGAAATTTATTGCTGGATTATAAAGATCGCCATCCTCTTTGTATCACGATTCGAAGGCAAGATTGTGATTTTAACAATCGTTGTGGCTGGACACATTCTCCGAAAGACTGCACAGGTAAGAGATGAATCTTGCAGTTCAGACAAACGTTCAGAGAGGGCCATACTAGGGGATTACCATGGGGATTATTATGAAATGCAACTCAGGCTACTACCAAAATCTTCGGGGTTGGTAGTGGTGAGCTTCATAAACTTTTACTAAATATGTTAAGGTCATCATCTGAGCAGACTAGCACACTTTTGAGCCAAGCCAGGGATTCTAGATTAATTTTAAATATCATTGTTAGTAGTAGTAGTAAAAAGGAGAAAATTTAGTAAGCCATTAGGAAGTCACATCATGACAAAAGATAAAATCCTGAGAATAGTTCCCAAATGGTTTGCAATATTATATAGTATACCAAATGTCATTCCTTCTTTCTGAAAATATGCAGTGTAAATAAATATTATATTTTAGTTCTAAAGAACTTTTACTCCTTTATTAAAACATCTCCCAAAATTTTTCAAGCCAATTTACTTCAGTAATTCTCCAAGATGTTTACTTATGTAGGTTTAAAAATTGAAATACATACACATTGATATGTACCATCTGTGCAAAGTTCCATGTAAGTTACTGTATTTCTTTGCTGATGGTAGACAATTCTCCATTTTTAAATGAAATTCCTTGATATCCTAAGGCCCTATATACCCCAAAGCCTAGTCCACAAACTTGAAACTAACTTTTCCAAGTACAATACATTTACAGTTCTGCATACGAAAAGGGGCTTTTTCCATTTTAGTATCATTATTATTACTTGCCAAGCTACAATCCTAGTTGGAAAAGCAGGATGCTATAAGCCCAGGGAACAGGGAAAATAGCTCAGTGAGGAAAGGGAACAAGGATAATTTTTTTTTAAGAGTAATAACATTAAAATAAATCTATATAAACTATAAAAAGTTTAACAGAATAAGAGGAAGAGAAATAAGACAGAATAGTGTGCTCAAGTGCACCCTCAAGCAATTCAACTCTAAACCCGGACAGTGGAAGACCATGGTACAGAGGCTATGGAACTACCCAAGTCTAGAGAACAATGATTTGACGTTGGAGTGTCCTCCTAGAAGAGCTGCTTACCATAGCTAAAGGGTCTCTTCTAACCCACCAAGTTATCAGAACCGGACATCCTTTAGATTCAACACATGAAGCACCAAGTTATCAGAACCGGACATCCTTTAGATTCAACACATGAAGCATTCTGTAAGCTAAGGTGCTATTATAATACAGTAGAAAATTCTATATTCTATGATGTGATTCATAGTCAAATACATTTACATTATATAAAACTTAAACTATTTTTAAATTAGTATTGACTGATAAAAAGCTAAAGCTAGTGATGTATTTAAAAACTCCATTTACAGGAATTCTAGTTCGCTCACCAATCGCTTTCAGGTGGTTTGATTTTATTGCACAAGTTTCTCCCTCTTGGAGCCCTTGAGCTTAACAGCATCCTGCTTTTCCAACTAGGGTTGTAGCTTAGCTAATAATATTAATACTGAACATTAACATGGCATTATTCAATTAAGAAAATGTTAGTATTAAAAAACTAAAATTATATATCTGTAAGGAATGATAAGAACAAGGAATGAAGTGCTTGCACATCAATATTATAAAAACCATGGATAGCTCAAAATAAAAGCACTAATAAATACTGTATACTTTACCTTCCAAGTTCATTTGGAACAATGAATCCCTGTGGCCCAGGTCTTGGTCTTGAACCGGCCCAGAAAAAGGTGTCCTGACCGTTTCCATCGTACATGAAATTTTTGATCAGGAAAGTATTTTCATTTACAGCATATACCGTGCCACCAACCTGAAAATATCAACATATGTTAGAAGTCTTTTTAAAAAAGATTGTAAAACTAAGTCTTGATTAGAAAATTATTCTTAAAATGGCTCTATGGGAGATGCAAAAATCAGCATATGCATGAACTAGTTGCAGTGTAAGACATCTGAAAAATATTCAATAATGTGGATGGACACGGTCGGTATACCCAAACTATGGATGTTCTAGTTAAGATATGAAACGTATGATAGCTGCTTTTTAGACAGTATTATCACAAATGTTTTCTCAGGCAACAGGATAGTACTTGCACATGTTCCACAGGAGGGCCATACCAAAGGATAATAGCAACAAGTCTATTTTTGGGCTCAAGCCATGACGTCCTGATGGAAGGTTCCTTCAGTAGCTTCCTAGGGTATATTTAACAACAGTGGATATTCCCAGAGAATTAAACTAAAGGTCATCACAGAATTCTAACTTCTGGTGCGAGTACGCTAAAGGTTTCCCTCTAGGATATCGTATATCAACAGGGGACCCATGTATTAACACGCCACATAGCTATCTGCAACCCATATAGAGTTAACACTTCGATATGGAAAGGTGGAGAATAACTGGGGAGCCGTTCCACAGTTACACTCATCCGTGGCTGCTTTTGGTACTCGAGACGTAAACAAACGGGTGCCATTGCTAAATGGCTAAATGTCCGTCCTTTCCTTCTGCCTGTAGCTTCTCGCTTAAGTCGGATTTTCCTAAGTGCGTTTTTCATCTGCTTACATCGCCGTTATGTCGCTACCTTCAGCCTCGCCTTCTTCTGGAAAGTTGAGTACCAGGTCCCAGTATTGTTTAAATAAGCTCTAGCCGTAAAGTAACTTCTACTTTTCGTAAAATATTGAGTTTCGTGGCAGAGCTGTGACGATACCGGACGAGCCATCTTATGGCGTCGCTGTTCATGTTGCATGCTTTATTTAGTTAGCCAGAACAGCCCTCTCCGGTCATTTAACTAATTAATATTATTAGAGCTAGGAATTACTTATATCGTGTTTTAGCGCTCATCAGACACGGTCGCCGTTCGACCCCATACTAGATCGTTAGCTTAGCCCCTAGGCTGGACAGCCTAGTGCTTGTTTTCATGCATGATATTTACCAGTGTTCCTAGGTTAAGTTATGAAGATTGTGGCATTATTAAACATACTATTAACTGTGATGTAAGTGTTTTCGCCTTCGGGGACCATATAGGGGACTGTGGTGATTGTGTATCATTCCATCCTAACCTAATGTAGGAACCCCTATATGCTCCCTATCCCCCCTGCCTGCGGGCATTCCCTCTGTGTAGTCTTGCTTCCCCTTCTATATGGGGGAATTTTGGCTACAAACAATATTTTTCGCTTCTCTGCCTACCCTAGGGGAATGACCCTCCCTTAGGGTCGGACCGAGAAATAAGGAACGGCTCTGCCCTTCCTCAGTTGCACCTGGTTGGGTTACTCCTTCCTCCCTGCAACTTGCGATGTGTCTTTCAAGCTTTCCTAGCCTAGGAGTTAGCCCTCCTTCCCTAGGTTAAGCTCTGGGGGTTGACTCTGCCCTATTATAGTTTGAGACGGTACTCCTGTACCGTTCTCATTCTGGGCTATCTAACCTAGGTTAGGGAGCGTTCTCCCTTACCTTGGTGGTCGTTCTCATACAGTCTCTCCTCTATAGAAAGACCCCTTTTCTTCCCCCTCCCCACCTATCCCTTTGGTTTAGGCTTGCCTACACACATCTGTCCTTAGTCCTACAACCCCTCCCTTGGGTGGAGTGGTAGGGCTAACATTGTTCTCCTGCTGAGCTGGCCGCTCTGGTACACATACCCTTCATAGCGTTCTATGGGGGTGGTTGCCGGCAGCGGTCCGGCCAGCGGGGGATTCCCCCCTCTTGAGTGCCCTCTAACCCTCCCTTGGGTTACCCCAGGCACCTGGCCGACTGCCGGCTCCCTGCCGCCGGATGCTAGGAGTATCCACTCCTATCATGAGTGCACTCTCTCCGGAGGGATGCCGGAGGGGTATGAGATCTTACCCCTTCCATCCCTCCTTACCTTTCTCTTTCTATCCTGGTGCCGGTCCCTTGCCGCCTCTACTGCCGGCGATAACCGCCACTACCTCAGGTGACATTCTCTCATAAGATGCCCTCCCCCTCTAAGACGTCAGCCTTCCGTGTGCCGGAGGCTGCCGCCTTCCGTCGACATACAGCCAACGTCCCACCCCTCATTTTACCTAGTAACGGCTGGGCGACCTCCGGAGCCGGCCACCGGCGTGCCGGCATTGATTGCCGGCGGTCTAGGTATACAACCATATACATATCTATCTTATGAATTGATCCAAGCTAACCAGGCCGTCAGCCTTCGGCTGCCGGAGCCTCCGCCCCCTGCCGGCGGTCGCTACGATGGTATTATACTTTAGATACTCAGTGTGTCTGTCTTGATGCCTTCAACCCTGCAGGGCCGGCCTCCGGTGTGCCGTCGGTCTGCCGGAACCCTCCTGAGACGTTAAGGGACATGCACCCCTTCCCATACCTACCGACAACATGCCGACAGTCAAAATGCTGCAGCCAGATGGCTTGGCCACTTCCATATATAGGTATTGTCTTACCATCCAAGATTGTGGCTATGCTGTTTGATTGCACATTACAATATTCCAGCATACTCTGTGTGTCTTAGTGCAGCTGATTGCCGGAACCTACATTTAATAAAGGGTTTCTCCTATACCCCTTCTACTCCAGGGATCCGAGTGGTCTCAGACCCTGCTACACCCTGCGGGCAATTTTTGTTAGAAGCTTAGCTCGGCTTATCCATATGGATTCCCGTTTTGTGACCTTCGGCCACAAAAGAAATTGCCTACAGATAAGGTTACGGTAACCGACTGGGCGGGATTCACAAGTATGTGTCTATCTACTTCCTTTCCCGCTCATTATTCTCAAGCAGTAAAATGCCTTGTAAATTAATTTAAAGTTTAGAAATTTAGATTAAGATATCTTAATTTTAGAGTAATGCAAGTCATTCTTATGCTTTCCATGTACTCATGATCTCTTTCTTTTACAGGAGGAGTATATGAAGTGTGAAAGCAACTTCTGCGGGGTGAAGCGCCCGGACTTCTACGGGCACAAGGCGTGCCGGACCCACGCCCCCTGCGCCGCCAAGAAAGGCGACTTGAAGTATTGGGATCCGCAGAACTACACAGTCTGCAAGAGTCGTTTGGTCGAGGCGTTCGACGATCCTCCTTCTGCGGAGGCAAGGGACAACGCTCGAGAGAAGCTACGCAAATGGGTGCGTGGCTTCCAGAAGAACGCCACCGGACCGTATCTCGCCAACGAAGACTTAAGGGCCTTGCTTTTCCCAAAGGCATCCAAAGACTCTGTGGTCCCCCGTGATTAGATCCCCACCGTCCAGATCGTGGTGGAAGCTGATATTGTCATGGCCCAGTCCATGCATGAGTGCCATCTAGATTCCGATAACGTGGAACGTATGTCAGAAGTGTCAGAAGAGACTGAGAAGAACCTCATGGGCAAGGAACTCGACTATGAGGAAGATCAGGTCGAATACCCTGATTCGGAGACCGAGGTCGCTCCCGCTCCTACTCCCGCAGCAACTCCTACACCGTCCGAGGAACCTGTTCCTTCGACTTCTGCCACCCCGGACCCTCTTCCATCGGCCACTCAGGAGGTCTTCAAGATGCTTGAAGCCCTCATGGAAAGAAAACTACGAGAAACCCAGGAGCAATTCCGTACTACTCTAGTTAATCTTAAACCGAAACGGATTTCGGTTAAGGACCTCCCCACTTGCTCGGAAGCTAACCCATGGAGATATGCTGAGCATTTGCCAATCACGACTGGAAAAATCTACATCAGTGAAAGGGTTGGCTCTATCTTGCTGGAAGAAGTGGAATTCTTCCCAAATTTCGAGGCTTATCCGGACTGTTACGTCCGGCTCAGGTCCGAACCATCCGGACTGTTACGTCCGGCTCAGGTCCGAACCAGCCTCAAAGGAAGAGACCGAACCAAAGGAGGTTATCGTGTTCGATCTCGCGAAGGCCCAGGCTATGTTAGCCCAGGCGGTGAAGAGTAAGGGTTTCACCAACTCCAAGATGCCGGCGCTTAGCAAGGAGCATCCAACCTTCGTTGCGCCGAATGCTGCGACTTTCCCCTTCATCGAAAAGGCCTTCACAGCGGTCTTAAAGGCAGTGGAGGAAGGGAAACCTTGCCCTGCACTGGAGGAGTGCAGACCCTTCTCCCTTACTGTTCCTCCCGATGATAGGCACTGGAAAGACGTCCAGTCAACCTTCACGGTAGGGAAACTAGAGCCTGACGTAGCCGGTCGTCAATTTAATGAGGACCTCCCAAGGCTAAATGATCACCTCCTTCGTAGGAAACAGGATACGAAGGAGAGGCTTGCCGCGTCGCTGTCCCACCAGGTACAGCTAGAACTTATGGCCGGGGATACTAGAGTCCCGGACTTTTATATGGTCCTAGCCAAATCGCACTTGGCAACGGTGACGAAGGACCTATATAGCTTCACTAGGGCTCGCAGAGCCTGTCGTGAATTTGTGTTCGCCAACACGACGGTGAAACACTAACCCCGGAGGCTGATTTCCGCCAACATCTGGGGTAAGTATCTCTTTCCTTCCTCTCTGGTGAGAGAGATTGTAGACAAGGCCGCCACGGAGAATAGGAACCTTCTCCACAAGTGGGGCATGTCAAGGAAGAGGAAATCCTCTCAGGACGATGGCCCTCAGGCTAAGAGGAAACCTCAGAAGCCGAAACCCCAACAACGTCAACAGAGACGACAGTTTCCGGGTACCGCTACTCCCCGAGTGGCCACACAGCCACAACAGACCTTTCAGTTGGTCCTCCAACCAGTGGTGTCGCAGTCACCGGTCTTTACCCCTGCATATGAGCAACACGCTACTACCTTTCGTCCCAGAGGTAGGGGCTCAAGCAGAGGTTCCGGCAGAGATTCGTCTCGCCGTCCCTCCAGAGGCAGAGGAGGAAGGGGAGCTAGCGGCCGAGGTGGCAAACCCTCGGGACACCAGAAGCAATGAAGTGCTTCCGGTGGGAGGAAGACTCCGCTAATTCCAGGATCGTTGGACCTTCGATCCCTGGGCGCACAGCATCGTCAAGAAGGAACTAGGCTGGAGCTGGACTCAACCACCCCCATCCTTCCAGCAATTCTTCCAACAGTCAACCCCCCTCCTGGAAGAATATGTCCTAGAACTCTTGAACAAGAAGGTGATCAGGAGGGTAAAGTCAACCAGGTTCCAAGGGAGACTATTTTGCGTTTCCAAGAAGGACTCCGACAAACCCAGAGTCATTCTAGACTTATCCCCTCTCAACAAGTTCATTGCGAACAACAAGTTCAAGATGCTGACTCTGCAACAAATAAGGACCCTTCTACCTCAAGGAGCCTACACGGTCTCCACAGACCTGGCGGACGCCTACTGGCACGTTCCAATGAATCATTACGCTTCCTCCTACCTAGGATTTCGACTCCAAAGGAAAAGTTACGCCTTCAGGACCATGCCCTTCGGGCTCAACGTGGCTCCACGGATCTTCACCAAGCTGGCAGACGCCATCGTCCAACAACTCCGTCTTCAGGGCATCCAAGTGATGGCCTACCTAGACGACTGGCTAGTCTGGGCGACATCGCCCGAAGATTGTGTAAGAACCTGCAACAAAGTCACCCAGTTCCTAGAGCATCTGGGATTCAAGATAAACACCGAGAAATCTCGCCTATCTCCAGCTCAGAAGTTCCAATGGTTGGGAATCCATTGGGATCTTCAGTCACACCGCCTTTCCATTCCACAGAAGAAAAGGAAGGAAATAGCAGGGTCTGTCAGAAGACTTCTAAAATCCAAACGGATCTCAAGATGACAGCAGGAACAAGTTCTCGGCTCTCTACAGTTCGCCTCTGTGACAAACCCAGTGCTTCGCGCACAGCTAAAGGATGCCGCAGGAGTCTGGAGCCGTTTCGCATCCATCGCTCGAAGAGACCTCAAGAGACGGCTTCCAAACAGACTTCGCTCACTTTTAAAGCCATGGTCGGAAGCAAAGGCCCTGAAAAGGTCCATTCCTCTTCAACACCCGCCTCCATCGATCAACATCCACACGAACGCTTCACTGGAGGGTTGGGGAGGTCACTCCCACCAACGACAGGTTCAAGGAACATGGTCTCCCCTATTCAAGACGTTTCACATCAACATCTAGGAGGCCATGGCGGTTCTTCTCACCCTGAAGAAACTCTACCCGCCTCCCTCGATCCACATTCGTCTGACTCTGGACAACTCGGTGGTAGTCAGATGTCTCACTCGTCAGGGCTCTAGATCGCCCCAGTTAAATCAGGTACTTCTTCCGATCTTTCGTTTGGCAGAAAAGAAGAAATGGCACCTGTCTGCAGTTCACCTACAAGGATTCCGCAACGTGACGGCGGACGCTCTATCACGGACAAGCCCAATAGAGTCGGAATGGTCTCTAGACGCAAGGTCATTCTCCTTCATCTCTCACCAAGTCCCGGAACTTCAGATCGATCTCTTCGCGACGAGCGACAACAATCAACTTCCTCGATATGTGGCCCCGTACGAGGACCCCAAGGCAGAAGCAGTGGATGCCATGTCATTGGATTGGAACAGATGATCCAGGATATACCTGTTCCCTCCCCCCAACATTCTGCTGAAAGTCCTCTCCAAACTGAGAACCTTCAAAGGGACAGCGGCCCTAGTGGCTCCCAAGTGGCCCCAGAGCAATTGGTACCCTCTGGTCCTGGAGCTGCAGCCCACGCTGATTCCCCTACCGGGCCCAGTTCTCTCCCAACAAGTACAGAAGTCGACTGTCTTCGCTTCATCACTGAAAGTCAGGGACCTTCATCTCATTATTTTCTCTCCTTAGCCGCAAAGAAAAGGTTTGGAATCTCGAAGAAAAGTCTAGACTTCCTCGAGGAATACAAGACTGAATCTACACGATGGCAATACGAATCTTCCTGGAGAAAGTGGCTCTCGTTCGTCAAGGCAAAAAATCCTACGGAAATCACCATTGATTTTTGTATGTCCTTCTTCATTCACCTTCATGGACAAGGCTTAGCAGCCAACACGATTTCCACCTGCAAATCGGCTTTGACTAGACCACTCCTGTACGCCTTCCAGATTGATCTGTCCAGTGATATCTTCAATAAATTACCAAAGGCATGCGCTAGACTACGCCCAGCACCTCCACCAAAACCTATCTCCTGGTCCCTGGACAAGGTGCTCCATTTTGCCTCTAACCTGTACAACGATTCGTGCCCTCTAAAAGACTTGACTCAAAAAGTTATCTTCCTTTTTGCTCTCGCCTCGGGAGACCGAGTCAGTGAAATAGTGGCATTATCAAGAGAAGAGGGTCATATCCCATTCGCAGATACAGGAGAACTTACCCTCTTCCCCGATCCGACGTTTCTCTCTAAAAATGAACTACCCACCAAGAGATGGGGCCCTTGGAGAATCTGCTCCCTGAAGGAAGATGTCTCTCTATGCCCAGTGGAGAGTCTTAAGGTCTATCTTCGAAGAACTTCAGACTTCGGTGGAGGACAACTCTTCAAAGGAGAAACATCGGGTAGTGACTTGTCACTGAAACAACTAAGAGCGAAAATCACCTACTTCATTCGCAGAGCGGATCCTGACAGTACACCCGCAGGTCATGATCCTAGAAAAGTCGCGTCTTCTCTGAACTTCTTCCAGAGCATGGATTTCGAAAGCCTCAAGAGCTTCACAGGATGGAAATCGTCGCTTGTTTTCTTCAAGCACTACGCAAAGCAAGTGCACGAAGTTAAACATTTCGTGGTAGCCGCAGGTAGTGTTATGAAACCTGCCGTTTAACTCTGCATAGAACAGCGAGTTACTTGGGACTAACTCTACGGGTGTCTGTGTTGACCGTTTTGTGATACATAGTGATGTCATGGACACTTAGTGTTTCTAATAGACTGTTCTTTCCAAGGTGAAATGTCAGACTTTACATGAGTGCCACATGCTCTAGGGCATGATGTGTTTTCTTTGAAAAAGACTGACGTTCCTCTGGAACTTGTGTTTCTAAAAGTGAAATTTCTTTTCAGATTCAAGATTGAAGTCTTTATTTTCTATGTACATTATTCTTTATTATTGTAAATAAACTTTACATTTATTATTGCAATTGTTATCACAATAATCTGCAATCTTTGAAATAAAATGTCTTTTATTACATGTGCGTCTCTCTCCGCTCCTATTATTTATTATGAAATATACGATTGTCAGTTTCATTTACCCATTTTCCTCTGAAAGAGAAGAATAATATATATATAATGGTATTATATACTCACTCATGCTTTGATAATATTCCTACCTGAATATTAACCTTCGTCCGGCCTTCGAGACCAGATTGATCTCTCCTCCAGGGAGTGTAGTAAATGTTAATCACTTACCTATGCTTGATAATATTCCTACCCGAATATTAACCTTATGTCTTGTCTCCGAGTCCTGCACGAACTCTCCGCAGGGTGAGTAGCTCTTCAATGATCGCTTCGAGATATTAGTATGGTCCACCAGGACTTCTCTGCCAGGTGGGCAGGAAGCTGGTACTTCACGGAATCTCTAGTAAGGACAAGTTACATACCTCTATTCGAAGCCCTTGGCACTTGCATAAAAAAGGGAAAATTTCCACGATACATTAATTCTCTGGTCACTTCCATCAGGACGTCATGGCTTGAGCCCAAAAAACGGATTTTGAGCGAAGCGAAAAATCAATTTTTGGGTGAGATAGCCATGACGTCCTGATGGACCCTCCCGTCTATTCTAGTCCAGCCTTTCAGGCCCCGCCCTGTCCTGCTGTATCATGGAGCTGGCCTCAGGATGAGGACGGACGTGATGTCATTTAGCAATGGCGCCCGTTTGTTTACGTCTCGAGTACCAAAAGCAGCCACGGATGAGTGTAACTGTGGAACGGCTCCCCAGTTATTCTCCACCTTTCCATATTGAAGTGTTAACTCTATATGGGGTGCAGATAGCTATGTGGCGTGTTAATGCATGCGTCCCCTGTTGATATACGATATCCTAGAGGGAAACCTTTAGGGTACTCGCACCAGAAGTTAGAATTCTGTGATAACCTTTAGTTTAATTCTCTGGGAATATCCACTGTAGTTAAATATACCCTAGGAAGCTACTGAAGGAACCTTCCATCAGGACGTCATGGCTATCTCACCCAAAAATAGATTTTACGCTTCGCTCAAAATCCGTTTATCGTTCAGCCCTTCATAGAGTAAGCCTAGATCCGTGAGAAATATTTATTCTTTATTCTTATAATCCTTGATGATTGGTGTAATAGTTTACATTTCTTGGTTTACAATTTACCATGAGGTTTTATTGGTATCCAATCAGTACGGAGCAATTTCTTCCTCAGCTTCCTTATTCATTCTCAGAAACTACCTGGACTCATGCCTCATTTTTATTAAATTTTATTCTTATTTCTGTTCTCCTTAACAGAAGTATATCAAAGTGACACTACGAATTCTGAAATTTTCCTCAAGGTAGAACATAGCAATATTTTTCATTGCAACACAAGTACCACCAAGATTAGAACTCTAGGCCTGCAAAAATGTTTTGGTAAATTGCAGTCCTCACTTCCACAGTACTTTAATGAATGGCTCAGTGACAAAAAGAAAAATATAAACAACCTTCTTAAAACAAAAAAGAACTTGGCTATACAGTAGTCTACAATCTCTTTTAGTTAATCCTTGCTGGATATGATATCCAAGTCCAAGCAGAGGACAAATGAAACTGATGTTTTGAAACCAAGTGGAAAAGGAGATATTACCTAATGCTTTCAAGGTACTTGTCATTTTCCCCCATCAGCTTGCAGACAACCAACAGGAGCTATTGGTCTGTAGATGGTGACTTGCTTCCATCTTGCCAAGTATCTTTATTTGGGTTTCAGACTGGAACTTTTGGTATTTTCCAGTCCCTGGGTAAAAGAACAGATTCCCTTATCTTGTTTCTGATCTTCAGTAAATTACTTTTGGCACCATCAGGGAAGCCCTTCAGCATTTAAAAGAAAAACTAGAGGGGTACTCAAACTTTTACTCGACCTTCACCTTTGACCTTGACATGTATAATTGGCATGGATTTTCATACACTCAAATATGAACCAAGTTTGAAGTGTCTAACAATGATGTCCAAATTTACAGCTGATTACATGAACTAGACAATTTGCTTGACCTTGACCTTTCAAAATGTAATAATTTCCAACTTATTAAACAATAGTTAATCCCTGCGCATTTCATTTCTCTGCGATTAAAATTGTGGCAAGCAATCTGTTCACATACAAACAGACACACACAAACACAAACAGGTTGAAAACGTAACTTCCTTCCAAGTTGGCGGAGGTTATAAATAATATCAACACACTTAACCATATGTAACCAAGATTTATTAATTTCCATAATCTTACCACCCATATAGAACTAAACAGTCAATTCGTTAACACTAGGATCATTTATTAATCAACTTTATAGAAAAATAAGAACTCAAATTTACAACCAATGAAATCTCATAATTATGGCTTAACTGTGGTGAACAGGTTTTAGTTTTCAAACTTTGGTTAATATATTAAAACTTTAAAATATATACCAGGTCTAGAACTATGACCTGTCTATTATAGACTGACTCAAGTCTATTTCTAAGTAACTCTCGACTGAGTGTGTTCAAATTGTACGATTTTCAATTAACAGATAATGAATACGAATAATCTATACTGTAAATATCTACTGTAATATATAATGACAGGTCTGTTTTGATTCAAAACTTTGTGCTTTAATATCCAACGAGTGAACTCCATGTTCATGATTAAAATAGTTAGGCATGTTGAATTAACAAACAAAACTACTTCTAAAAGAATGAAGACTTATCTACCTACCATAGCACCTCCCTCAATTTTGGGTGGTAGCCAACATCTAAAATGAAACCATGGGGATTTTTTTTTCATCTTAGTCCCTCCTTACCTGATGAAGGACTCTCAAGTTTGATTGGTACTGATAGGGTGCCATTACCCACCCTCCCAAGTCTTCAACCACAGCTTATAGTCAGGGGAAAAAAAACAGAGGCTATTCCATAGCATAGTAGTAGAAGCAATTGAAAGTGATTGAATCAAATAAACAAAAGAGAAGCCAGTTTCCACAAAGCATGTGGGATGAGGTCTGAATGGTACTTCCTCCTAGTCTTCGACAGAACACAGACTAAAGAGATCTACTGAATGACACTTCCTCCTAGTCATAGACATAACACACACTTTATAGATTTACTGAATGTGCCAGGCACAGACTGAAGAGGTCTACTGAATAGTGCTTCCTCGTAGTCTTGACAACAAAAAACAGACTGAATAGGCCTACTGAATGATACTTCCTCCTAGTCTTTGACAGAACACACACTGAAGGGGTCTACTGAATGGTACTTCCTCCTAATCTTTGACAGAACACAGACGGATACCCTACCTATACAGAAGTCAGAAAAGTCAGCTTAAGGTGAAGACAGGAGGAACCATGTATGAGTTTAAGGTGTAATAAAGAATTTTCCACAAATTAATGACACTAATAAGCCCCTCAAAATGCTGTAATACCAGAGATAAGCAGAGTTATCATCAGCATTACTTCTATACAGTACTGTGCATCCAATTCCTTAGGAACAGATTTAGTCATTTGAGAGATGTGCTCTCTACCAGATAAATTCACCACTAGATATTCCATATAAGTGTTATCAACTTTGGTCTCAATGAACCAGTCTAAGGAATAACCTGCTCTGACTACAAGCTACAAAATGCACAAATCTGTGAAGCAAAAAAAAGTATAAAATTCAACGTGCACAAGGCCAGGTAACAGTAAGTATTTAAAGTTTCTAGTTTCATTTGAAACTCATTAAAAGGGGCATTTTTAGCACATAAGAAATCAAGACACCATTCCAAATCAGAGGGACTGGACTGAATTCGACAGAAGTGAAGTAACGATTAGTAGTACGGAATAACGTCCATGATCTATATCAAGAGCAAAAGACAATACTCTCTCACATTTTGCTTTTAACTACACCATCATGCCTTATATTATTGGTTAGTGCCGTAGCCTCTGTACCATGGTCTTCCACTGAACTGGGGGTAGAGTTATCTTGTTTGAGGGTACACTTGGGCACACAATTCTATCTTATTTCTCTTCCTCTTATTTTGTTTAAAGTTTTTATAGCTTAGGCCTATATCTCAAATATTTATTTTAATGCTGTTATAGCTCTGGAAATCTCTTATATTAATTGAGAATTCTCTTATTTCCTTGTTTCCTTTCATCACTGGGTTATTTTCCCTGTTGGCGACCCTGTTATTATAGCATCCTGCTTTTCCAACTAGGGTTGTAGCTTAGAAAATAATAATAATAATAAATAATAATAATAAATAATAATAATAATAATAGATACAAAAGTGAAGTAAATTAAAAATTAACAAAAACGCAACAGAATTAAAGTAAACTTATTCTTTTGCATTTTACCAATAATTTTCCAAAATAATACTAATAACTGCGAGGGACCTGACCAAGCCATTTAACTGTGATTATTTGCTGTGGACAAGTTCCTGAGCAAAGGTCCAATGGATATTGAAAACACTGAAAAGCCTTCGACTACGCTTAATAAAATAAATTGTGAACTTCGTATACTAATAAGTATAAAAATACATTAAACATGAAATAACCCTGATTTTGGAAATTCTCAGTGAAGGCGGCTAATTCATGTACAGTAATTATTATTATCACTAGTTAAGCTACAACCCTAATTAGAAAGCTTAAGACCGCAGGTTTCAACAGGGAAAATTACCCCAGTGGGGAAACGCAAGATGCTTTAAGACTGAAGGCTTTAATAAGGAAAGTTAGCCCAGTGGGTAAAGGAAATTTGGAAATAAATATGAAAAGTATTTTAAAATATCTCTATAGATCTGTCATATATAATCCACGAAGAGACTTATGTCAGCCTGTTCAACATAAAAACACTCGCTGCAAGTCAGAACGTCTGGTATTAATAACTCAGGATAGGAAATAAATTAGTTCAGGAGTGGATTTCGTAACATTTTTTCTTATAGAATAGAATGAAAGAGCCAAATACATTCGAAGCATTCAACATACCTAACCTAACCGCGCAAATTAGATTCGTATCCCGAGTATTTTTCGTAACATTAGGCGAAAAATCTTTGAATGTTGTTCTGACAAACGAGTTTTTCATATACCAAAACTTTCGAATCTTAATGTTTCACTGCTAATAAAATATAGCATTTAATAACTACAACCTATAGTTTATTCTCGCATTCACATTACGTAGGAAGATTTCCACAAATACACAATATACTATACACTCGAACACTAAATTCAAAATATGGCGAAGTGTATTCAATTCTATCCATTTAACATATACTTATGAAAGTGCTTAACATTGATAAAATAGTCTCTCTTTTCAATTAGAGAGACCTGTCTTATTATGTTTTAAAAGCAAGCATTGCCTTTCATTAATTACTAATTCATTTAATACTTCCACAATTTAACATTATAAAACTGGATTCAAGTTTCCTCAAGTATAAAAAGAAATAAATGATTAAAGAGAGAGAGAGAGAGAGAGAGAGAGAGAGAGAGAGAGAGAGAGAGAGAGAGAGAGAGAGAGAGAGAGAGAGAGAGAGAGAGAGAGGCATTATTTCCTTAAAAAAATATGTATCAAGCAGCCTAAAATGTAATAGGTGAAAACTCGGAGAAGGAAAGTGGTGTTTCTTTACGAGCACCTGCAGTGAGGTCAGCGCTGGCCATGAGCCAGCCACTCAGTGGTGAAAGGTCATAGGTGTACAGAAGTCTGACCTTGGTTTGGCCTTTGACGGGGAGACAGCCTCTCAAAAAATAAAGATAAAAATCATGTACTATTATTTTATAATAGGAACACTCATTTACGCTTGTGGTGGCCTCGTGGGAGCGTCCTTGCCTGGCGATTGCTAGACAGGGGTTCGAGTCCCACTCAAACTCACGTTACTTTGGTCGCTGCAACCTCACCATCCTTTGGGGGAGCCTATAGGTCTATCCGCCGGGTCATCAGCAGCCATTGCTTGGCCGTCCTTCGTCCCAGCTTGGGTAGAGAGGGGGCTTGGGCGCTGATCATATGTATATATATGGCCAGTC
>NC_090725.1:111209548-111217048 GCF_036898095.1 Palaemon carinicauda | reverse complement strand
GAAGACAGTCGACTTCTGTACTTGTTGGGAGAGAACTGGGCCCGGGAGAGGGATCAGCTTGGGCTGCAGCTCCAGGACCAGGGGGTACCAGTTGCTCCGGGGCCACTTGGGAGCCACTAGGGCCGCTGTCCCTTTGAAGGTTCTCAGCTTGGAGAGGACTTTCAGCAGAAGGTTGGTGGGAGGGAACAGGTAGATCTTGGACCATCTGTTCCAGTCCAGTGACATGGCATCCACTGCTTCTGCCTTGGGGTCCTCGTACGGGGCCACGTACCGAGGAAGTTGATTGTTGTCGCTCGTTGCGAAGAGATCTATCTGAAGTTCTGGGACTTGGTGGGAGATGAAGGAGAATGATCTTGCGTCTAGAGACCATTCCGACTCTATCGGGTTTGTCCGAGATAGAGCGTCCGCTGTCACGTTGCGGAATCCTTGTAGGTGAACTGCAGACAGGTGCCATTTCTTCTTCTCTGCCAGACGGAAGATTGGGAGAAGCACCTGATTTATCTGGGGCGATCTTGAGCCTTGGCGATTGAGACATCGAACTACCACCGAGTTGTCTAGGGTTAGACGAATATGGATCGAGGGAGGCGGGGAGAGTTTCTTCAGAGTTAGAAGGACCGCCATGGCCTCCAAGATGTTGATGTGGAACGTCTTGAACAGGGGAGACCATGTGCCTTGAGCCTGTTTTTGGTGGGAGTGACCTCCCCAACCCTCCAGCGAAGCGTCCGTGTGGATGTTGAGTGATGGAGGTGGGTGTTGAAGAGGAATGGACCTTTTCAGGGCCTTTGCTTCCGACCACGGCTTGAGGAGAAGTCAAAGTCTGTTTGGGAGCCGTCTCTTGAGGTCTCTTCGAGCGATGGATGCAGAACGTCTCCAGACTCCCGCGGCATCCTTTAGCTGTGCACGAAGCACTAGGTTTGTTACTGAGGCGAACTGTAGAGAGCCTAGAACTCGTTCCTGCTGGCGTCTTGAGATCCGCTTGGATTTCAGTAGTCGCTTGACAGACCCTGCTATTTCCTTCCTTTTCTTCTGGGGAATGGAAAGGCGGTGTGACTGAAGGTTCCAATGGATTCCTAACCATTGGAACTTCTGAGCTGGAGAGAGGCGAGATTTCTTCGCGTTTTTCTTGAATCCCAGGTGTTCTAGGTACTGGGTGACTTTGCTGCAGGATTTTACACAATCCTCGGGCGATGGAGCCCAAACTAGCCAATCGTCGAGGTAGGCCATCACCTGGACGTCTCGGAGGCGGAGCTGTTGTACTATGGCGTCCGCCAGCTTTGTGAAGATCCGAGGGGCCACATTGAGGCCGAAGGGCATGGCCCTGAAGGCGTAGCTTTTCCTTTGGAGTCGAAATCCTAGGTAGGAGGAAGCGTGATGGTTCATCGGAATGTGCCAGTAGGCATCCGCCAGGTCTATGGAGACCGTGTAAGAACCTCGAGGCAGAAGGGTCTTTATCTGTTGAAGAGTCAGCATCTTGAACTTGTCGTTCGCTATGAACTTGTTGAGGGGGGATAAGTCCAGAATGACTCCGAGTTTGTCGGAGTCTTTCTTGGGGACACAAAACAGTCTCCCTTGGAACCTGGTGGACTTTACCTTCCTTATCACCTTCTTGTTCAAGAGATCTAGGACATATTCTTCCAGAAGGGGGTCGATTGTTGGAAGAATTGCTGGAATGTTGGGGGTGGTTGAGTCCAACTCCAGCCTAGACCCTTCTTGACGATGCTGTGTGCCCAGGGATCGAAGGTCCAACGATCCTGGAATTGGCGGAGTCTTCCTCCCACCGGAAGCACTTCATTGCTTCTGGTGTCCCGAGGGCTTACTGCCCCGGCCGCTAGCTCCCTTTCCTCCTCTGCCTCTGGAGGGACGGCGAGACGCGTCTCTGCCTGCACCTCTGCTTGAGCCTCTACCTTTGGGACGAAAGGTAGTCGTCTGTTGCTCGAAAGCAGGGGTGAAAACCGGTGACTGTGACAAGACCGGTTGGGTGACCAGCTGAAAGGTCTGCTGTGGCTGAGCTGCCACTTGGGAGGTAGCGGGTCCCGGAAACTGACGTCTTGGTTGACGTTGCTGGGGTTTCTGTTTGGAGGATTTCCTCTTAGGTTGAGGTCCGTCGTCCTGAGAGGATTTCCTCTTCTTTGACATGCCCCACTTGTGGAGAAGGTTCCTATTCTCCGTGGCGGCTTTGTCGGTGATTTCCTTCACAAGGTCAGAAGGAAAGAGGTGTTTGCCCCAGATGTTGGAGGAAATCAGCCTCCGGGGTTCAGGTTTCACAGTGGCACCTGCGAACACGAATTCACGACAGGCTCTCCGAGCCTTCATGAAGTGGTACATGTCCTTCACCAGGGTTGCCATGTGGGATTTGGCAAGTACCATGTAGTGGTCTGGTACTCTGGTGTCACAGGCCATGATGTCCAGTTGGACCTGGTGGGACATGGATGCTGCGAGCCTCTCCTTCGTATCTTGTTCCCGACGAAGGAGGTGATCGTTGAGTTTCGGGAGGTCTTCATTAAACTGACGTCCGGCGACGTCAGGATCTAGCTTTCCCACCACGAAAGTATGCTGGATGTCCTTCCAGTGTCGAGCGTCGGGGGGAGTCACTATGGAGAAGGGTCTGCACTCCTCCAGTGCAGGGCAGGCTTTTCCCTCTTCCACAGCCTTGAGGCACGCAGCGAAGGCCTTTTCCATGAATGGAAGGACTGCATTCTCAGGTGCAACGTAGGTAGGGTGCTTCTTGCTCAGGGCCGGAAGCTTAGAGTAGGTAAAACCCCTACTTTTAAACGTGTTGGCTAGCATAGCCTGGGCCTTCGCGAGATCGAACACTATCTCCTCTTTCGGTTCGGTCTCTCCTTTAGAGGCAGGTTCAGAGCGAAGTCGGACGTAACAGTCCGGGTAGGCCTCGAAATTTGGGAAGAACTCCACGTCTTCCAGGGGGACCGTGCCGATCTTGTCACTGACGAAGATCCTGCCGGTCGCTATAACCATATGCTCAGCATACCTCCATGGGTTGGCATGTGAGCAAGCGGGGAGATCCTTAACCGAGATCTTCTTCGGTTCTTTGGATCCTATCATAGACCTGATGAACTCCTGATTCTCCTTCAGCCTATCGTCCATGATGGCTTTAATCATCCGGAGCATCTCTTGGGTGGATGGCAAGGGTTCCGGGGTAGTGGAGGTAGACGGGAGACACTCTTCCGTCGGTGTAGGAGTAGGGGCGGTGATGGAAGGAGGAGCGACCTCTTGCTCCGACTCGGCGTACTCCACCTGGTCTTCATCATCTTCAGCCCCTTGAGCCATAAGGGTCTTCTCCGTGTCTTCCGAGACATCCGACATGTGTTCATCATCTTCGGAATCCAGGCGGCACTCGTGCATGGACTGGGCCATGACTACATCAGGTTCCACTGTAATTTGGACAGTGGGGATCGAATCCTTGGGTACCACAGAATCAGGGGAGGCCTTAGGGAACAGAAGTGACCTCAATTCTTCAGTGGCCAGGTACGGTACGGTCCGGTGGCATTCTTCTGGAAGCCACGCACCCACTTGCGTAGCTTCTCTCGAGAAGTGTCCCTGACCTCCGCTGAGGGAGGGTTATGGAAGGCATCAACTAGGTGAGCCTGGCAGACCGTACAATTCAGTGGGTCCCAGAATTTCAAATCCCCTTTCTTGTTAGCACAAGGGGCGTGAGTCCTGCAAGCCGTATGCCCGTAGAAGTGCGGGCGTTTCACAGCGCAGAAGTCGAAGTCACACTTCATCTGCTCCTCCTGTGGAAGAAAGAGAAAATGAGTATGGGGGGAGTCATAAGAATGGCTCTTAAGCTAAGTTAATATTAATCATTATTTTAACTTGATAAAGGGTGTGACGCACAGAGGATTGAGAGAGTAAAGAAACATACTCCATGCATCTCGCCCAGCTGGCTACCGTAAGCTTCATCCTTGGATAATCCGAGGTGGCCGAAGGCACAGGATAGAATTCCCTCAGAATCCATAGGGTAATGGAATTCCATGGAAATTACCAAGGATAAGTTTGGGACTGAGGTCACTCAGTCCCAAATTAGGGGGCTAAAGGATCCCCAAGGGTAACTGCTTCCGGCAACCAGCCGCGCTAAGATACACGCAGCATGCTGGAAATCTGAAGAATGCAAAAGGACAGCATGATTACTAATAGAACAGTATCAAGGTACTGATCCACTAACGTAAACAGGCCATCTGGTTGCAGTGTAGGGCTATCAGTATGAGGTGATAGCTAGTAGAAGGGGGTGCAAGTCGTCTTGACGCCTCCGGGGGGGTCCGGCAGACCTCCGGCACGCCGGAGGCCGCTCCAGCAGAGTTTCTGGCATTAGTACAGACAGTATAAGTCAAGAGTAATACCAGGGTGGCGGCCGCCGGCAGAGGGAGCGGCGGCTCCGGCAGCCGGAGGATGCCAGAGTGGTGACAGGATCAAGGATAGTTATGGCAGAACCGAGTTGCCGGCAGTGGATGCCGGCACTCCGGTGGCCGGCCGGCGGGCGGACGGCCAAGCTATGAGGGAGGTGAAGAGCCATCGGCTGGAAGCCGGCGGCAGGCGGCAGTCCCCCGGCACACGGAGGACTGGCGGCCATGGGGGTATGGAGGGAGTCACCAAGGTAGGAGGTGGGTATCACCGACAGTGGAGGCGGCAAGGGACCGGCACCCGGATAGTGAAAGAGACAGGGGGAGGGATGTAAGGAGTCCAGTCATGGACTCCCAGACATCCCCCCCTGAGAGGGTGTACCCATGATAGAGGCTGGCTCTATCACCCAGAAGCAGGGGCCGCAGAGGACCGGGAGCTAGGGTAGCCCAAGGGAGGGCTAGGGAACACCCAAAGAGGGGGAGACCCCTGTATACAGAACACATCCAGTGGCTAACCCCATAGGACACTATGAAGGGTATATGTACCAGAGCGGACTGTACGCAGAAGCTCCAGGTTGCCCTATCACTCCACCCTAAGGAGGAGTTGTAGGACAGGGGACAGATGGGTATAGACTAACCTAAGTATAGGCTAGGCTATACAAGAGATAGGTGGGGAGGGGAGAAGAGAAGTGTCTTCCATGAAAGGGGTTCTGTACCAGAGCGGCCACTAAGGAAGGGAGGACACTCCCTAACCTAAGGTAAGGCAGCCTGACTGAAACGGTGCATGGGTACAGTTTCAGCAAGGGACAGAATTACCCTTCCAAAACCTAACCTAGAGCAGGGCTGAGCGTCCTGAACTAGGAAGGATAGAAGACATATCGCTATCGCAGGACAGTCGTAGACTAGTCCTAGCCATAGAGGAAAGATAGCCGTTCCTCACTCTCAGGCGCAACCCTAAGGGGGGTTCATTCCCTTAAGGAGGACAGAGAAGCGATATAGTACTCTGAGAAGAGCTTGACTCCCTTACATGGTAGGGGGAGCAAGACTACACAGAGGGGGAGCCCTAAGGCAGGGGATGAAGGAAGCATATAGGGGTCCTACTGGTAGGTTAGGTTAGAAAGATACACTATCTAACCTGTCCCCTATATGGTCCCTGAAGGCGAAAAACACTTGCATCACAGTCAATAGTATTGTAAAATAATGCCACTATCTTCATAAGTAACCTAGGATCACCGATAAAATCATGCATGAACACTGATATAGGCGCTCTGGCCTAGGGGCTATACTAGCCAACTGGTATGGGGTCAGGTGATGACCGATAAAAGAGCGTCAAAACACGATATAAAAGTTCCTAGCTATGAAGATTAAATAACTAATAGTATCGATTAGTTAATGAGACCGGAAAAGCTGTTGAGGCTATCTAAATAAGGCATGCAAAATCAACAGCGACGCCATAAAATGGCCGGTCCGGTGGAGGCACAGCTCTACCACAAAACATCAAATCTCTCGAAAAGTAAAATTTACTTTACGGTCAGAGCTTATTTAAACAATACTGGAACCTTGTACTCAACTTTCCAGAAGAAGGCGAGGCCGAAGGTAGCGACATAATAAGGATGCAAGGCGATAAAGATAGCACAGGGAAAATCCGTCTAAGTAAGGCAAGCTACTAGCAGAAGGATGAAGACGAACGTGACGTCATTCAAGCAATGGCGCCCGTTTGTTTACGTCTCGAGTACCAAAAGTAGCCACGGATGAGATTAGCTATGGAACGGCTCCCAGCTATTCTCTGCCTTTACACACCGAAGCCTTAACTCTGTTCGGGGTGTAGATTGCTATGTGGCGCGTTAATACATGCGTCCCCTGTTGATATACGATGTCTTAAAAGGGAAACCTTTAGGATACTCGCTCCAGAAGTTAGAATTCTGTGATAACCTGTGGTTAAATTCTCTGGGAATATCTTAGTAGTTATTTACCCAAGGAAGCTACCAAAAAGGAACCTTCCATCAGGACGTCATGGCTTGAGCCCAAAAATATATATATATATATATATATATATATATATATATATATATATATATATATATATATATATATATATATATATAAATAACACATGATAAATTTTGCACATTTAGACATTTTTCATATTCAAATAAGCCATATATATTTTTGATATATTAATGTCTGGATTCTTTTAACGACCTCGGGATCAGAGCCCAAGGCGAAATCACACAAAGACAAAAGCTTGTGACCGGCCGGGAATCGAACCCCGGTCCGGCAAGCTTGTATACACAGTGACTAAACCGTGGTTTAGTCACTGGTATAGTCACTGTATATACAAGCTTGCCGGACCAGGGTTCGATTCCCGGCCGGTCACAAGCTCTTGTCTTTGTGTGATTTCGCCTTGATCACACAAAGACAAGAGCTTGTGACCGGCCGGGAATCGAACCCCGGTCCGGCAAGCTTGTATACACAATGACTAAACCGTGGTTTAGTCACTGGTTTAGTCACTGTGTATACAAGCTTGCCGGACCAGGGTTCGATTCCCGGCTGGTCACAAGCTCTTGTCTTGGTGTGATTTCGCCTTGGGCTCTGATCCCGAGGTCGTTAAAAGAATCCAGACATTAATGTATCAAAAATATATATGGCTTATTTGAAAATATATATATATATATATATATATATATATATATATATATATATTACACATATATCACATACATATATATATTACATATATATATATATATATATATATATATATATATATTACACATATATCACATACATATATATATTACATATATATATATATATATATAACATATATATATATTATATATATATATATATATATATTACATATATATATATTATATATATATATATATATATATATATATATATATATATTACATATATATATATATATATATATATTACATACATATATATAACATATATATATATATATATATATATATATATATATATATATATATTACATTATATATATATATGTGTTTATATATATTACACATATATATGTATATATATATATATATATTATATATATATAAATATATATATATCTCCTTGGTGGTTTTTATATACTTATTATAAAACAATTAAAATATCTGTA
>NC_090725.1:111194548-111204548 GCF_036898095.1 Palaemon carinicauda | reverse complement strand
TACATACACATATATACACATACATACATATACATATATACACATATATACATATACATACATATACACATATATATATATACATACATACATGTATGTAATAATAATAATAATAATTATTATTATTACTACTACTCTACATGCAGCTACTCGCTCCACAACCAAGGTTTACAATGTCGAGATTGTTGTAATAACCAACAATACTGAACACTATAGATTATAATAATTGACCTTACGAATATTGAATGTAATTCTATTTTGTATATCCTTCAAATTGAAATTTCGAAGACTTAGGTCAGTAAATGGTAATTGATTTAACCCAAAATCTATTGAATTTTAACAAATACTTTGACATGAACCAACAGCGTTGCGTAAAATATAGGTCGAAATGTACCCTATATACAGTATACAGGAATAATTAAAACAATAGTGATTACTATTACTATCATAAGCTAAGCTATAACCCTAATTGGAAAAGACAGATGCTATAAGCCCAAGGGCTCCAACAGGGAAAATAGCCCAGTAAGGAAAAGAAAAAATGAAGAATAAAATATTCTAAGAAGAGTAACATTAAAAATAAATATCTCCTATATAAACTATAAAAACTTTTACAAAACAAGAAGAGAAATAAGATAGAATAGTGTGCTCGAGTGTAACCTCAAGCTAAAGAACTCTAACCCAAGGCAGTGGAAGACCATGGTACAGAGGCTATGTCACTACCCTGGACTAGAGAACAATGGTTTGATTTTGGAGAGTCCTTCTCCTAGAAGAGCTGCTGAAGTCTCTCTTCTACCCTTACCTAGAGAAAAGTGGCCACTGAACAATTAAAGTGCAATAACCCCTTGAGTGAAGAGGAATTGTTTGGTAATCTGTGTTGTCAGGTGTATGAGGACAGAGGAGAATATGTAAAGAATAGGCCAGAATATTCGGTGTGTACATGTAGGCAAAGGGAAAATGAACCGAAACCAGAGAGAATGATCCAATATAGTACTGTCTAGCCAGTCAAAAGACCCCCTTAACTCTCTAGCAGTAATGTCTCAACGGGTGGTTGGTGCCATGGCCAACCTACTACCTATAAATATTAGTAATTAATAAGTGGAAGGATGCCAGTGATATTAATAAAATATAGACTATAAAGTTTGGTTGTAGTGGCGATAGACATTTTTCAAGATGTATATATTTTCATGTTTTTTTTATGATTGAATACGAAAATTCACGAAATTACCATTATATATACATATATCTATCTATCTATCTATCTATATATATATATATATATATATATATATATATATATATATATATATATATATATATATATATATATATATATATATATATATATATATAAACAGCAGTTTCTAGACCACTGCAGGACAAAGACCAGTGCGGATTGGTAAGGGAAGATTTTCATCTGATATCTCTCACGGCAAACCAACCTATTATTAGGCCTACAGCTTTACTGGTCATAGCGACACACACCCTTACGTATCCTCTAAAAGGGATTATATACATACAGTACATACATACACACACATAATATATATATATATATATATATATATATATATATATGTATATATATATATATATATATATATATATATAAAACCAACAACTAAAATCAAATAGCTTGCTTACTAATATTGTTCCACGAATCTGTGAGCATATACAGCTACATGGTAAACATAGGCCTATACTATTGCTTCATCCAAGGTCTATAGCTTATATCTATAGACCTTGGCTTCATCTCTCAAGTATAAACGCTACTAAACATTAACCGTAAAAATAAAATTCATGAGATCGCTCATGTGCGCGCGCGCGCGTTTGTGTGTACAATCATCCAAGAAGAATGTTATATTTTAGCCTCTTATTTCCTGAAAAAAAAAACACCGTACTCCGGAAATACCTATATGAATAGTCAAACTTTTTTTTTTTATCTCAAAAGGTGAACATGTTGACAAAGCTTGCAGACTAGTATACAATTTCATTTATTCTTGGCCACCTATCAATTTCACTTATCCTAAAATTACAAATTTCTTGAATTTGAAGAGTTTTAACTTATACAGTAGTGGAAGTAAAACCTACAGTAGGCCTACTACCCCACAGTATTCTAAAAGTTTTATTCCAGCTGTGACCAAGCTGTGAAAGGATCTTCCTAATCGGGTATAGTTGAATCGATGGAACTTATAAAGTTAAAACTTGCAGCAATTTTTTTCTGTGGAACAGGCTGACATAAGTCCTTTTATAGTTTACATATAAAATATCTGTTTTGATGTTACTGTTCTTAAAATATTTTATTTCAATCATTCATTATTTCTCATATTGTTCATTTCCTTATTTCCTTTCCTCATTGGGCTATTTTTTCCCTGCTGGAGGCCTTAGGCTTATAGCATCCCGCTTTTCTAACTAAGGTTGTAGCTTAGCTAGTAGTAGTAGTAGTAATAATGAATAATGTATAAAAGCTATTTCAAACAGCATTTCAAAATACCAGATGGTTGAAGAATAAAATATTTCTGGTCTTGGGGAAACAAATTGAAATGAAAAAAACGGAAATACAAGAAAACTTAAATACTCTCCAGACGTTCTTAAGAAAATCATAAATTACCAAAGTAATTAAAAAATTTCACTAGACTGTATGAAAGTTATGAACAGATTTGAACAAGCTTAAACATTTTAAAATATGGGTCAACTTTCGGTAATAAACCTACAAGCTGTCAGCCATGCTAAAAGGTGGAATTTGATTTTATCATTATTATTATTATTATTATTATTATTATTATTATTATTATTATATGCTAAGCTAACCCTAGTTTAAAAAGCAGGATGTTATAAGTCCAAGGGCTCCAACCGGAGAAAATAGCCCAGTGAGGAAAGGGAATAAGGAAATTAACAAACTAGAGAGGTAATGAACAATTACAAATATTGTAAGAATAGCAAGATTTAATTATTATTAGCCAAGCTACAACCCTAGTCGGAAAAGCGGGATGCTATAAGTCCAAGGGCTCCAACGGGGGAAAATAGCCCAGTGAGGAAAGGAAATAAACTAGGGAGGTAATGAACAATTAAAAATACTGGAAGAATAACAAGATTTCATTATCAGCAGCCAAACAACAACCCCGTTTTAAAAAACAGGATGCTATAAGCCCAAGGGCTTCAACTGGGGAAAATAGCCCAGTGAGAAAAGGAAATAAGGAAACACACTAGAGAGGTAATGAACAATTCAAAATATTTTACGAATAGCAAGATTTGAATATTTTACGAATAGCAAGATTTAAATATTTTATACATAAAATATAAAAACAGGAATATTTTTCCAGAGGCTACGAACTCTTCCAGATAGTGCTAAAAAAAAACCCAACATAATTCGTGGAGTCATTTCATCATATGGCAATGTAGAAATACCAACTTGCTCACCATTCCAATGAGTTCACAGGGCAAAATATAGTAACTAAGTCTTTTAATAACTCAGTACTCTGTAAACTATGTAAAATAGTACTCGGAAGTATATTTAAAAAGATATACGTATCTATAAACAGTTTGAAACTGAAAGCGTTTCCACGAAACTAGTTCGTCCACACAAAGTTTCACTTCCATGACATTTAGCCAAAAAAAAAAAAATATTGTACAAATAAAAAATATTCCTTACCTATAAAATTCAAAGCTACGGATAGCACCACGAACTGTTTTAGCGCCATTTTCACTTAATAAATCCTTATCATAATTTTAGTAAGCGATAAATCCTTTAAGGAAAGAGACTGAGCACACACACATACAGTTCACAGTGTCTTGAGAGTGACTGAGTCTGAAAGTGAGGAAAAGAGAGAATGAGAATCTCTCAAGACTAGAGGTCAATCACAGTTGCCGGTTAGTAATATTTGAAATAATTTCATGATTATATTTATGATAATTCTCTATATCCTCTGCCATATATAGTGTTTATATGAACTATAATATACGTTTAGTATTTTCCATAATACCACAGCGGTATTTACTGTATAAAATCTATAAAATTCTGTGTAATAAAATTATACAAAAGACATTCTTGCGTCGAATGGCATTTGCCCATTACCGTTATTGTAAAGAAAGCGCTTTAACCAAGAAATATCGTCCACGTTTATATATCAAAAGGTACACGAAAAGATGGGCAGATCAGGAAATTAATTAAAAAATACTGTGCGCACTTGTATGAAACCAACATAGCTTTGCTTTTAAAGAAAATTGATTTTACATAGACTTCAAGACATACAATATATATATATATATATATATATATATATATATATATATATATATATATATATTATATATATATATATAATTATTACTTGGTAAGCTACAACCCTAGATGGGAAAGCAAGATGCTATAAGCCAAGGGGCTCCAACAGGGAAAACAGCACAGCGAGGAAAGGAAACAACGAAAAATATATTTTAAGAACAATGACATTTAAATAAATAATTCCTATATAAACTATGAAAACTTTAACAAAACAAGAGGACGAGAAATAAGATAGAATAGTGTGCCCGAGTGCACCCTCAAGCAAGAGAACTCTAACCAAAGACAGTGGAAGACTATGGTACTGAGGCTATGGCACTACCCAAGATTAGAGAACAACAGTTTGATTTTAGAGTGTCCTTCTCCTAAAAGAGCTGCTTACCATAGCTAAGGTCTCTTCTACCCTTGCCAAAATGGCAACTGAACAATTACAGTGCAGTAGTTAACCCCTTGGGTGAAGAATTGTTTGATAATCACAGTGTTGTCAGTTGTATGAGGACAGAGGAGAATCTGTAAAGAATAGACCAGACTTCGTTGTATGTGTAGACAAAGAAAACATGAGCCGTAACCAGAGAGAGGGATCCAATGTACTGTCTGGCCTGTCAAAAGACCCCATAACTCTCTAGCAGTAGTGCCTCAACGGGTGGCTGGTGCCCTGGCCAATCTACTACCTAATAAGAGTTGGAATGCCCAGGCCTACATGGCTGAGGACTAAAGGTGTGTCCACACAGCGACAAATCATGTCGACAACACTGAGTACAACTTTGTAGGCAACAAGTTGTTAGACTGTTGACGAAACATTGTTGTCGAGACGTTGGTAGAGATTTATTGGTGATATGTTGGCAACCCTGGTGTGGACGAGTCGATGTGGTTGGAGATACCCGGACACACACACAACACTGCTTATTGAAATATTGGAAAATTTTTTGGTTAATTGCCCTCATTGGTTTCGGCGAGGGATTTTTTAAGGTTTTGATGTTCTCTGAAATAATCCCACATGCATTATATCGAATCTGATGTTAAATTATTTCAGAAAACATCAAAACGTTCCATAAAAACCAATATTTTCGTATCTTCAGTAAAAGGATTGAACTGCTTTAGTATTGTAACCTCTCTGCTTTAAGGGGGGGGGGGGTGCTTCCCTTTAGTCGGTAAGTAAAACGCTGTTCAAGGGGTGGGTTGTCTTACTCCCCCACATCTAACTGCATGTGTTACGATTCGTTCAATGAAAATTGTCAGAGAAGTTTATTGAAAGTTGGTAAAAAATGCTTGTTATCCATGACTACTTATATATTTATTTTTAGTGCAATGTACCATTACGATACCTTAAATTGTACGGCAATGTACGTGCGTACATGTTTTATTATCACGTCATAATTCAGTGTTAGTATGGCACAATATTGTAAGAGGTCTTCTTACCTTGATGTAATCGCTAAGAGCTGTTATCAATGCATCGCAGACTTCTGGCACAATCCGGCTTATTGCTTGCTTGGACGTCTTGAAAGATTAGCCGAGGCTGCTGTAGGAATCTCCAGTTGCCAAAACGCGCAGCGTTACACCAAGGCGACCTGATGCAGATATTGGCTGCCTGAAGTTTGTCTTCTTTACTTATAATAGTGCCAATCATGTGCAACAAGTATTCAAAATCGGATTTGGATATCAGAAAAATTCTCGAATACTGTACTCCTTTCTCGTGCATTGTATGTGGCAAGAGAGACGTCCTCTTCTATAACGGTGTGCAAGAGATTTGAAGGCTCTTCACTTTTCCTATTATGCAATAGGGAGGGTTTCATCCAGACTCTACAACGGTGCCTCCTCCGCTGTAAACACATAGCACAACAGCAGCAGCAGCCGCCAGTGCGTCCTGGCACGCCGACATACTTTTCAAGTCTCTAGAATGAGGTGTGGACGGCTTCACCAAGTTGACGCGTGTTGCCAATATGTTGCCAGACATTGTAGCAGAAAGTTTCATACATTGTTGTCGATATGTGTACCGATGTTGACTGTAAGGTTCCCAACTTTGTTATGTCGGTAGACACGATGTTGCCAGTGTGGACGCACCGTAAGGAGTGTGAAGTATGTATGTATGTATGGGTGACGGAAAAGGTTTAAGGACAAATTGTCTCTTGCCTTTTACTCCTGATGCCTGGCGGTTGATCTTACTAGAATTAGTTGGAAGACCTAGACCTATATGGCTGAGAACTATGACACCTGAAAAAGATGATGAATGGCGACGTATTGAATTAAAAGTTCAAGATAAAGACGACTGGCAAAATCTAACAGAGGCCCTTAGCGTCAATAGGAGTAGGAGATGATTACAGTATACGACAAATTCGTAGATAATTTGTATTTTTCCTAACTATACAAACCTTAGCTATTTACACGGGGTAATTACTCCGGCGTTGCTGAATGACGAGCCATTAGAATTTTAACGAGGGTTTACTACCCCACCGCTAGTTAGCGGGGGTTAGGGAGGGGTAGCTAGCTACCCCCCCCCCCTCACACACCAGTGAGGGCTTCACTTTGCTTAGAGGTAGGACTTATCCCGGGGGACAGGGCTAGCGGGCAAATATGTGTAAATAGCTAAGGTTTGTATAGTTAGGAAAAAATAAGAATTATCTACGAATTTGTCATTTGTTCCGTAACTGAAATACAAACCACGCTTTACAGGGGGTGACTCAACCCTTAGGTAGGGAGGCAAGTCCCTGCCATACTGGCTTTGGCTTGCCCGGGGACTCCATATTCGAGTGTGTGAGTACTCAAGAAATAAGGAGTCCCTGCTCCTCGCTAGCATGCTGTGAAACTGCTGCGGCCTACATAAGCTGTGTGTGAAGGTGAGGAAGTGACTCTTCCTAGGAGGTTGACCTGGAGTTCTTCACAGGGAAATCTTGACTAGGACTCTCCCAATACCACCTCGTCAGGGTATGGGGACATGACAGTATTACACTTAATACTAGGAACACAAGGGAGCATTGTTTACCTGCAGTGGTTCGAGGTCAGCTGTGCAGAGAACCCAGGATGCTGCTTTCTCCAAGGGAGGAGAGGATGAAGAAAAGAATAAGGGCCAGACAGATATTTTCATTCACGCAGACTAAAACCGGGTAACAATTCCCTCAACCTTCTGCTACTTGTCCATTAAGGAGCCTGAGGTTAGACCAGCTGTTGTGCAGCTACCACAGGGCCGATAGAGAACGTATCGAGCCTCCGTGTGTCACGTCTTGCAGGTAGTGGGCCGTGAAGGTGGTCCGACTCTTCCACACCCCAGCTAGTAGGACCTGCGTCACTGAATATTTTTTCTTGAAGGCCAGGAACGTAGATATGCCCGACATCATGCGCTCTAGGGCAATGTGACTGAGAAGGGTCAGGATTCAAGGCCAGATGTATTACCTTGCGAATCCAGGCCGAGATAGTATTCCTGGTGACCCTCCTCTTCGTTTTCCCACTGCTCACGGACAAGGCTTGCACCTGGGAATGAACCGCAGCAGTTCTTTTAAGATACAACCTCAGACTCCTCACTGAGCACAGTAGGAGATGGTCTGGGTCATCTGTTACAGAACAAAGACTCGAAACCTGGAAAGAGTCGAACCTAGGGTCCGGCACTCCCGGATTCTGAGTCTTGGCAACAAACTCAGGGACGAACCTGAACGTTACCTCCCCCCATCCCCTTGAATGGGCGATGTCGTACGAGAGACCATGCAGTTCAATGACTCTCTTGGCTGAGGCCAATGCTAGCAGGAAAACAGTCTTCCAGGTAAGGTGGCGATCTGAAGCCTGGCGTAATGGTTCGTAGGGAGGTCTCTTCAGAGACCTGAGAACTCTAACCACATTCCATGGAGGTGGTCTCACTTCCGACTGAGGACAGGTAAGTTCATAACTCCGTATGAGAAGGGAAAGTTCAAGCGAGGAAGAAATGTCCATTCCTTTGAGCCTGAAGGCAAGACTTGAGGCTGAGCGATAGCCTTCCACTGCCGAGACTGAAAGGCACATTTCCTCCCGCAAAAACACAAGGAACTCCGCTATTGCTGGAATAGTGGCATCAAGTGGAGAGATACCCCTTCCACGACACCAACCACAGAAGACTCGCCACTTCGCCTGGTAGACCTCTGCGGATGACTTCCGCAGGTGACCAGACATCCTGTTCGCAACTTGTTGCAAAAATCCTCTCTCCGTGAGGAGATGCTGGATAGTCTCCAGGCGTGAAGTCAAAGCGAAGCTACAGCTTTGTGGAAGATGTTTGCGTGCGGTTGTTTGAGTAGCTCGTGACGTGGAGGGAGTTCTCTCGGAACCTCCAAAAGGAGTTGTAGAAGGTCCGGGAACCATTCTGCGTGATGCCATAGCGGAGCTATCAGGGTAATTGATAGATTGACTGATATTCTGGTCTTGTTGAGCACCCTCCTCATCAGACAGAATGGGGGAAAGGTGTACAAATCGATGTTGTCCCACCGTTGTTGGAAGGCATCCTGCCAGAGAGCCTTGGGGTCCGGTACTGGGGAGCAGTACAGCGGGAGCTTGAAGTTCAGCGCTGTAGCGAACAGATCCACCGTCGGGGAACCCCACAAAGTCAGGACTTTGTTGGCTACTTGAGGATCCAAAGACCACTCGGTACTCACTATCTGCGTCGCTCTGCTCAGACTGTCGGCGAGCACATTCCTTTTGCCTGGAATGAAGCGAGCCGCTAGTGTGATCGAGTGGACTTCGGACCATCTCAGAATCTCTACTGCAAGATGGGATAGCTGTTCCGAAAAGGTACCTCCCTGCTTGTTGATATAAGCCACCACTGTGGTGTTGTCGCTCATCACCACCACAGAGTGGCCCGCCAGGACTTGGTGGAACTTCTGAAGTGCCAGGAATACGGCCTTCATTTCTAGCAAGTTTATGTGAAGGTACTTTTCTGATTCTGATCACAGGCCCGAGGTCCTGTGGTACAGAACATGGGCCCCCCACCCTTTCTTTGATGCGTCTGAGAACAACATCAAATCCGGGGGAAGGACGAGAAGATCCACTCCCTTTCGTAGGTTCACGTCTGCCACCCACCACTGGAGGTCTGTCCGTTCCGCAAGACCCACAGGGACCAAATCCGTTCAGGGTTGAGAGGTCGATGACTGGTCTCCAGCCTCCAGACGCCTTCTTTACAAGAGAGTCGACTGTAGAAGCCTGGGGACCCGTCCACTACCTCTTGGAGAGCGTCCTTCTTCAACATGGTCTGGACTTCTGCCCAAAGGGCTTGCCCTCTTGCCGATCCCATGGCAAGAGAGCTCAACGACACTGGATTCGCTGTCAGGTGAGGTAGAGAAGCTGTGAACGGGACGCAATAACCCTGACCGACTACGGAAATCGTCCAGGTATCTGTCCCGAGTTGCTGCCACCTTGTCGCGCAACTTTGTAGGCATCCCCCCACTGGTGGACATGCAGGGGGACTGCCAGCCCTAGCGTTTACGGCCTCGGCCGTTTCCTCTAGGGTTCTTGCCTCCCCTGGAGGACTTCTTGCTCCTTCTGCTCTTGGCAGGAAAGGGCTTAGACACCTTCGGCTTTGCTGCTGTCGTCGTCTTTGTGTCCTTAACCGGACGGGGCTGTTGGGCTGCTGGAGGTTTGTAGGGCCTCGATATCAGGGCCCTATGGATGAGGGAATCCTGGTCGGACTTCCTCCACCTCTCAGTGGTAAGCTCCACGTCCTTAGGCTCAAACAAACTCTTACCGAGCACGGAAGAGTGTCTGAGCCTGCTA
>NC_090725.1:111168175-111180675 GCF_036898095.1 Palaemon carinicauda | reverse complement strand
GCAGTCCCCCTGCATGTCCACCAGTGGGGGGATGCCTACAAAGTTGCGCGACAAGGTGGCAGCAACTCGGGACAGATACCTGGACGATTTCCGTAGTCGGTCAGGGTTATTGCGTCCCGTTCACAGCTTCTCTACCTCACCTGACAGCGAATCCAGTGTCGTTGAGCTCTCTTGCCATGGGATCGGCAAGAGGGCAAGCCCTTTGGGCAGAAGTCCAGACCATGTTGAAGAAGGACGCTCTCCAAGAGGTAGTGGACGGGTCCCCAGGCTTCTACAGTCGACTCTCTCTTGTAAAGAAGGCGTCTGGAGGCTGGAGACCAGTCATCGACCTCTCAACCCTGAACGGATTTGGTCCCTGTGGGTCATGCGGAACGGACAGACCTCCAGTGGTGGGTGGCAGACGTGAACCTACGAAAGGGAGTGGATCTTCTCGTCCTTCCCCCGGATTTGATGTTGTTCTCAGACGCATCAAAGAAAGGGTGGGGGGCCCATGTTCTGTACCACAGGACCTCAGGCCTGTGATCAGAATCAGAAAAGTACCTTCACATAAACTTGCTAGAAATGAAGGCCGTATTCCTGGCACTTCAGAAGTTCCACCAAGTCCTGGCGGGCCACTCTGTGGTGGTGATGAGCGACAACACCACAGTGGTGGCTTATATCAACAAGCAGGGAGGTACCTTTTCGGAACAGCTATCCCATCTTGCAATAGAGATTCTGAGATGGTCCGAAGTCCACTCGATCACACTAGCGGCTCGCTTCATTCCAGGCAAAAGGAATGTACTCGCCGACAGTCTGAGCAGAGCGACGCAGATAGTGAGTACCGAGTGGTCTTTGGATCCTCAAGTAGCCAACAAAGTCCTGACTTTGTGGGGTTCCCCGATGGTGGATCTGTTTGCTACAGCGCTGAACTTCAAGCTCCCGCTGTACTGCTCCCCAGTCCTGGACCCCAAGGCTCTCTGGCAGGATGCCTTCCAACAACGGTGGGACAACATCGATTTGTACACCTTTCCCCCGTTCTGTCTGATGAGGAGGGTGCTCAACAAGACCAGAATATCAGTCAATTTATCAATTACCCTGATAGCTCCGCTATGGCATCACGCAGAATGGTTCCCGGACCTTCTACAACTCCTTTTGGAGGTTCCGAGAGAACTCCCTCCACGTCACGAGCTACTCAAACAACCGCACGCCAACATCTTCCACAAAGCCGTAGCTTCGCTTTGACTTCACGCCTGGAGACTATCCAGCATCTCCTCACGGAGAGAGGATTTTTGCAACAAGTTGCGAACAGGATGTCTGGTCACCTGCGGAAGTCATCCGCAGAGGTCTACCAGGCGAAGTGGCGAGTCTTCTGTGGTTGGTGTCGTGGAAGGGGTATCTCTCCACTTGATGCCACTATTCCAGCAATAGTGGAGTTCCTTGTGTATTTGCGGGAGGAAATGTGCCTTTCAGTCTCGGCAGTGGAAGGCTATCGCTCAGCCTTAAGTCTTGCCTTCAGGCTCAAAGGAATGGATATTTCTTCCTCGCTTGAACTTTCCCTTCTCATACGGAGTTATGAACTTACCTGTCCTCAGTCGGAAGTGAGACCACCTCCATGGAACGTGGTTAGAGTTCTCAGGTCTCTGAAGAGACCTCCCTACGAACCATTACGCCAGGCTTCAGATCGGCACCTTACCTGGAAGACTGTTTTCCTGCTAGCATTGGCCTCGGCCAAGAGAGTCATTGAACTGCATGGTCTCTCGTACGACATCGCCCATTCAAGGGGATGGGGGGAGGTAACGTTCAGGTTCTTCCCTGAGTTTGTTGCCAAGACTCAGAATCCGGGAGTGCCGGACCCTAGGTTCGACTCTTTCCAGGTTTCGAGTCTTTGTTCTGTAACAGATGACCCAGACCATCTCCTACTGTGCTCAGTGAGGAGTCTGAGGTTGTATCTTAAAAGAACTGCTGCGGTTCATTCCCAGGTGCAAGCCTTGTCCGTGAGCACTGGGAAAACGAAGAGGAGGGTCACCAGGAATACTATCTCGGCCTGGATTCGCAAGGTAATACATCTGGCCTTGAATCCTGACCCTTCTCAGTCACGTTGCCCTAGAGCGCATGATGTCGGGCATATCTACGTTCCTGGCCTTCAAGAAAAAATATTCAGTGACGCAGGTCCTACAAGCTGGGGTGTGGAAGAGTCGGACCACCTTCACGGCCCACTACCTGCAAGACGTGACACACGGAGGCTCGATACGTTCTCTATCGGCCCTGTGGTAGCTGCACAACAGCTGGTCTAACCTCAGGCTCCTTAATGGACAAGTAGCAGAAGGTTGAGGGAATTGTTACCCTGTTTTAGTCTGCGTGAATGAAAATATCTGTCTGGCCCTTATTCTTTTCTTCATCCTCTCCTCCCTTGGAGAAAGCAGCATCCTGGGTTCTCTGCACAGCTGACCTCGAACCACTGCAGGTAAACAATGCTCCCTTGTGTTCCTAGTATTAAGTGTAATACTGTCATGTCCCCATACCCTGACGAGGTGGTATTGGGAGAGTCCTAGTCAAGATTTCCCTGTGAAGAACTCCAGGTCAACCTCCTAGGAAGAGTCACTTCCTCACCTTCACACACAGCTTATGTAGGCCGCAGCAGTTTCACAGCATGCTAGCGAGGAGCAGGGACTCCTTATTTCTTGAGTACTCACACACTCGAATATGGAGTCCCCGGGCAAGCCAAAGCCAGTATGGCAGGGACTTGCCTCCCTACCTAAGGGTTGAGTCACCCCCTGTAAAGCGTGGTTTGTATTTCAGTTACGGAACAAATGACAAATTCGTAGATAATTTTTATTTTTTCCTAACTATACAAACCTTAGCTATTTACATATATTTGCCCGCTAGCCCTGTCCCCCGGGATAAGTCCTACCTCTAAGCAAAGTGAAGCCCTCACTGGTGTGTGAGGGGGGGGGGGTAGCTAGCTACCCCTCCCTAACCCCCGCTAACTAGCGGTGGGGTAGTAAACCCTCGTTAAAATTCTAATGGCTCGTCATTCAGCAACGCCGGAGTAATTACCCCGTGTAAATAGCTAAGGTTTGTATAGTTAGGAAAAATACAAATTATCTACGAATTTGTCGTATACTGTAATCATCTCCTACTCCTATTGACGCTAAGGGCCTCTGTTAGATTTTGCCAGTCGTCTTTATCTTGAACTTTTAATTCAATACGTCGCCATTCATCATCTTTTTCAGGTGTCATAGTTCTCAGCCATATAGGTCTAGGTCTTCCAACTAATTCTAGTAAGATCAACCGCCAGGCATCTGGAGTAAAAGGCAAGAGACAAATTGTCCTTAAACCTTTTCCGTCACCCATACATACATACATACTTCACACTCCTTACGGTGCGTCCACACTGGCAACATCGTGTCTACCGACATAACAACAAAGTTGGGAACCTTACAGTCAACATCGGTACACATATCGACAACAATGTATGAAACTTTCTGCTACAATGTCTGGCAACATATTGGCAACACACGTCAACTTGGTGAAGCCGTCCACACCTCATTCTAGAGACTTGAAAAGTATGTCGGCGTGCCAGGACGCACTGGCGGCTGCTGCTGCTGTTGTGCTATGTGTTTACAGCGGAGGAGGCACCGTTGTAGAGTCTGGATGAGACCCTCCCTATTGCATAATAGGAAAAGTGAAGAGCCTTCAAATCTCTTGCACACCGTTATAGAAGAGGACGTCTCTCTTGCCACATACAATGCACGAGAAAGGAGTAGAGTATTCGAGAATTTCTTTCGGATATCCAAATCCGATTTTGAATACTTGTTGCACATGATTGGCACTATTATAAGTAAAGAAGACACAAACTTCAGGCAGCCAATATCTGCATCAGATCGCCTTGGTGTAACGCTGCGCGTTTTGGCAACTGGAGATTCCTACAGCAGCCTCGGCTACTCTTTCAAGACGTCCAAGCAAGCAATAAGCCGGATTGTGCCAGAAGTCTGCGATGCATTGATAACAGCTCTTAGCAATTACATCAAGGTAAGAAGACCTCTTACAATATTGTGCCATAGTAACACTGAATTATGATGTGATAATAAAACATGTATGCACGTACATTGCCGTACAATTTAAGGTATCGTAATGGTACATTGCACTAAAAATAAATATATAAGTAAATATTATTTTGGGCCGGTAGTCATGGATAACAAGCATTTTTTACCAACTTTCAATAAACTTCTCTGACAATTTTCATTGAACGAATCGTAACACATGCAGTTAGATGTGGGGGAGTAAGACAACCCACCCCTTGAACAGCGTTTTACTTACCGACTAAAGGGAAGCACCCCCCCCCCCCCTTAAAGCAGAGAGGTTACAATACTAAAGCAGTTCAATCCTTTTACTGAAGATACGAAAATATTGGTTTTTATGGAACATTTTGATGTTTTCTGAAATAATTTAACATCAGATTCGATATAATGCATGTGGGATTATTGCAGAGAACATCAAAAACTTAAAAAATCCCTCGCCGAAACCAATGAGGGCAATTAACCAAAAATTTTTCCAATATTTCAATAAGCAGTGTTGTGTGTCTGTCCGGGTATCTCCAACCACATCGACTCGTCCACACCAGGGTTGCCAACATATCACCAATAAATCTCTACCAACGTCTCGACAACAATGTTTCGTCAACAGTCTAACAACTTGTTGCCTACAAAGTTGTACTCAGTGTTGTCGACATGATTTGTCGCTGTGTGGACACACCTTTAGTCCTCAGCCATGTAGGCCTGGGCATTCCAACTCTTATTAGGTAGTAGATTGGCCAGGGCACCAGCCACCCGTTGAGGCACTACTGCTAGAGAGTTATGGGGTCTTTTAACAGGCCAGACAGTACATTGGATCCCTCTCTCTGGTTACGGCTCATGTTTTCTTTGTCTACACATACAACGAAGTCTGGTCTATTCTTTACAGATTCTCCTCTGTCCTCATACAATTGACAACACTGTGATTATCAAACAATTCTTCACCCAAGGGGTTAACTACTGCACTGTAATTGTTCAGTTGCCATTTTGGCAAGGGTAGAAGAGACCTTAGCTATGGTAAGCAGCTCTTTTAGGAGAAGGACAATCTAAAATCAAACTCTTGTTCTCTAATCTTGGGTAGTGCCATAGCCTCAGTACCATAGTCTTCCACTGTCTTTGGTTAGAGTTCTCTTGCTTGAGGGTGCACTCGGGCACACTATTCTATCTTATTTCTCGTCCTCTTGTTTTGTTAAAGTTTTCATAGTTTATATAGGAATTATTTATTTAAATGTCATTGTTCTTAAAATTCATTTATTTAAATGTCATTGTTCTTAAAATATATTTTTCGTTGTTTCCTTTCCTCGCTGTGCTGTTTTCCCTGTTGGAGCCCCTTGGCTTATAGCATCTTGCTTTCCCATCTAGGGTTGTAGCTTACCAAGTAATAATTATATATAAATATGATATATATATATATATATATATATATATATATATATATATATATATATATATATATATATATATATATATATATATAGATAGATATTTTATGTCTTGAAGTCTATGTAAAATAAATTTTCTTTAAAAGCAAAGCTATGTTGGTTTCATAAAAGTGCGCACAGCATTTTTTAATTAATTTCCTGATCTGCCCATCTTATAGTGTACCTTTTGATGTATAAACGTAGACGATATTTCTTGGTTAAAGCGCTTTCTTTACAATAACGGTAATGGGCAAATGCCATTCGACGCAAGAATGTCTTTTGTATAATTTTATTACACAGAATTTTATAGATTTTATACAGTAAATACCGCTAAGTGGTATTATGGAAAATACTAAACGTATATTATAGTTCATATAAACACTATATATGGCAGAGGATATAGAGAATTATCATAAATATAATCATGAAATTATTTCAAATATTACTAACCGGCAACTGTGATTGACCTCTAGTCTTGAGAGATTCTCAGACTCATTCTCTCTTTTCCTCACTTTCAGACTCAGTCACTCTCAAGACACAGTGAACTGTATGTGTGTGTGCTCAGTCTCTTTCCTTAAAGGATTTATCGCTTACTAAAGTTATGATAAGGATTTATTAAGTGAAAATGGCGCTAAAACAGTTCGTGGTGCTATCCGTAGCTTTGAATTTTATAGGTAAGGAATATTTTTTATTTGTACAATATTTTTTTTTTTTTTTTGGCTAAATGTCATGGAAGTGAAACTTTGTCTGGACGAACTAGTTTCGTGGAAACGCTTTCAGTTTCAAACTGTTTATAGATACGTATATCTTTTTAAATATACTTCCGAGTACTATTTTACATAGTTTACAGAGTACTAAGTTATTAAAAGACTTAAAGTTACTATATTTTGCCCTGTGAACTCATTGGAATGGTGAGCAAGTTGGTATTTCTACATTGCCATATGATGAAATGACTCCACGAATTATGTTGGGTTTTTTTTTTTAACACTATCTGGAAGAGTTCGTAGCCTCTGGAAAAATATTCCTGTTTTTATATTTTATGTATAAAATATTTAAATCTTGCTATTCGTAAAATATTCAAATCTTGCTATTCGTAAAATATTTAAATCTTGCTATTCGTAAAATATTCAAATCTTGCTATTCGTAAAATATTTAAATCTTGCTATTCGTAAAATATTCAAATCTTGCTATTCGTAAAATATTTTGAATTGTTCATTACCTCTCTAGTGTGTTTCCTTATTTCCTTTTCTCACTGGGCTATTTTCCCCAGTTGAAGCCCTTGGGCTTATAGCATCCTGTTTTTTAAAACGGGGTTGTTGTTTGGCTGATGATAATGAAATCTTGTTATTCTTCCAGTATTTTTAATTGTTCGTTACCTCCCTAGTTTATTTCCTTTCCTCACTGGGCTATTTTCCCCCGTTGGAGCCCTTGGACTTATAGCATCCCGCTTTTCCGACTAGGGTTGTAGCTTGGCTAATAATAATTAAATCTTGCTATTCTTACAATATTTGTAATGTTCATTACCTCTCTAGTTTGTTAATTTCCTTATTCCCTTTCCTCACTGGGCTATTTTCTCCGGTTGGAGCCCTTGGACTTATAACATCCTGCTTTTTAAACTAGGGTTAGCTTAGCATATAATAATAATAATAATAATAATAATAATAATAATAATAATAATGATAAAATCAAATTCCACCTTTTAGCATAGCTGACAGCTTGTAGGTTTATTACCGAAAGTTGACCCATATTTTAAAATGTTTAAGCTTGTTCAAATCTGTTCATAACTTTCATACAGTCTAGTGAAATTTTTTAATTACTTTGGTAATTTATGATTTTCTTAAGAACGTCTGGAGAGTATTTAAGTTTTCTTGTATTTCCGTTTTTTTCATTTCAATTTGTTTCCCCAAGACCAGAAATATTTTATTCTTCAACCATATGGTATTTTGAAATGCTGTTTGAAATAGTTTTTATACATTATTCATTATTACTACTACTACTACTACTAGCTAAGCTACAACCTTAGTTGGAAAAGCGGGATGCTATAAGCCTAAGGCCTCCAGCATGGAAAAAATAGCCCAGTGAGGAAAGGAAATAAGGAAATTAACAATATGAGAAATAATGAATGATTGAAATAAAATATTTTAAGAACAGTAACATCAAAACAGATATTTTATATGTAAACTATAAAAAGACTTATGTCAGCCTGTTCAACTGAAAAAAATTGCTGCAAGTTTTAACTTATAAGTTCTACCGATTCAACTATACCCGATTAGGAAGATCCTTCCACAGCTTGGTCACAGCTGGAATAAAACTTTTAGAATACTGTGGGGTAGTAGGCCTACTGTAGGTTTTACTTCCACTACTGTATAAGTTAAAACTCTTCAAATTCAAGAAATTTGTAATTTTAGGATAAGTGAAATTGATAGTTGGCCAAGAATAAATGAAATTGTATACTTGTCTGCAAGCTTTGTCAACATGTTCACCTTTAGAGATAAAAAAAAAGAAGTTTGACTATTCATATAGGTATTTCCGGAGTACGGTGGTTTTTTTTTATTGTTAGGAAATAAGAGGCTAAAATATAACATTCTTCTTGGATGATTGTACACACACACACACACGCGCGCGCGCGCGATGTCATGAATTTTATTTTTACGGTTAATGTTTAGTAGCGTTTATACTTGAGAGATGAAGCAATAGTATAGAACTATGTTTACCATGTAGCTGTATATGCTCACAGATTCGTGGAATAATATTAGTAAGCGAGCTATTTGATTTTAGTTATTGGTTATATATATATATATATATATATATATAATATATATATATATATATATATATATATATATATATATATATATATATATATATATTATATATATATATATATATATATATATATATATATATATATATATATATATATATATATATATATATATATGTGTGTGTGTGTGTGTGTGTGTGTATGTGTATGAGTGTATGTATGTATATAATCCCTTTTAGAGGATACGTAAGGGTGTGTCGCTATGACCAGTAAAGCTGTACGCCTAATAATAGGCCTAGTCAGAGGCACCTATATTAGGTTGGTTTGCCATGAGAGATATCAGATGAAAATCTTCCATTACCAATCCGCAATGGTCTTTGTCCTGCAGTGGACTAGAAACTGCTGTGTTTATATGTGTGTATATATATATATATAGATAGATAGATAGATAGATATATGTATATATAAGATGGTAATTTCGTGAATTTTCGTATTCAATCATAAAAACAGCATGAAAATATATACATCTTAAAAAATTTCTGTCGCCACTACAACCAAACTTTATAGTCTATATTTTATTAATATACCACTGCTATCCTTCCACTGTGGCCGCGGGGGCATAAAACAATTAGAATAGCGCCAACGTTATCCCTGCGTGTCGTAAGAGGCGACTAAAAGGGACGGGACGAGGGGGCTGGGAACCCCCTCTCCTGTAAAAGTATCCTGTGAGACAGCAACAAAGAGATGGAGCTGGGGGGAGAGTGACTGCTCCCCGCACTCTAGTTTTGGGGTGTTTGAATGTGCGTGGATGTAGTACGATAGAGAGTAAAAGATGTGAGATTGGAAGTATGTTTAGAAGTAGAAGGATGGATGTATTGGCCTTGTGTGAGACAAAGATGAAAGGAAAGGGTGAAGTGATGTTTGGTGAAATGTCTGGTAGAGTGTCTGGGATTGAAAGGGGAAGAGCGAGAGAGGGTGTGGCTTTATTGTTGAGTGAATGGATGACAGGTAAAGTAGTGGAATGGAAGGAGATATCATCTAGGTTAATGTGGGTAAGGGTTAGGTTGGGTAGGGAATGTTGGGCGTTTGTCAGCGCGTATGGGCCAGGTAGTGAGAAAAGTGAAGAAGAGCGGAATGAGTTCTGGAATGAATTAACTAGGTGTGTAGAAGGACTGGGTAGAAGGAATTATGTAGTTGTTATGGGTGACTTAAATGCTAGAGTGGGTGCTGGAGAGGTAGGTGTCATTGGGAAATATGGCGTACCAGGTGAAAATGAGAGTGGTGAGAGACTGGTAGATATGTGTGTTGAACAAGAGATGGTAATAAGTGCTAGCTTTTTTAAAAAGAAAGATAAAAATAAGTATACATGGGTAAGAGTGGCAAATGGAAGAGTAGTAGAAAGGGCATTAATGGATTATGTGTTGATAACTAAAAGAATGTTTGGAAGATTGAAAGACGTGCACGTGTTTAGGGGTATGGCTAACGGTATGTCTGATCATTTTTTGGTGGAAGGAAAATTAGTTGTAGCAAAAGAGTGGGGGAATAGAGTAGGTGGATGTAAAAGGGAGCTAGTGAGGGTTGAAGAGCTAATAAAACCGGGGGTAAAAAGTAAATATCAGGAAAGGTTGAAAATGGCATATGACGAGGTGAGAGTAAGAGAAACTGGTAATTTAGAGGAGGAGTGGAAGTTAGCAAAAGAAAATTTTGTTGGGATTGCAAGTGATGTATGTGGCAAGAAGGTTGTTGGAGGCAGCATGAAGAAGGGCAGTGAATGGTGGAATGAAGGAGTGAAGGTAAAAGTGGAGGAGAAAAAGAGGGTTTTTGAAGAATGGCTGCAGAGTAATAGTATAGAGAAGTATGAAAAATATAGAGAGCAAAAGGTGGAAGTAAAGCGCAAGGTACGTGAGGCAAAGAGGGCAGCTGACCTGAGGTGGGGTCAGGGACTGGGTCAGTCATATGAAGAGAATAAGAAGAAGTTTTGGAAAGAAGTGAAGAGAGTAAGGAAGGCCGGCGCAAGAATTGAAGAGACAGTGAAAGATGGAAATGGAAGGTTGTTAAAAGGAGAGGAGGCAAGGAAAAGGTGGGCGGAATATTTTGAAAGTTTGCTGAATGTTGAGGATGATAGGGAGGCAGATATAATTGCGGTTCCAGGTGTTGAGGTGCCAGTGATGGGAGATGAGAATGAGAGAGAGATTACAATAGAGGAAGTGAGGAGAGCACTAGATGAAACGAGAGTAGGAAAAGCATCGGGTATGGATGGTGTGAAAGCTGAGATGTTGAAGGAAGGGAGTGTGACTGTACTTGAATGGTTGGTGAGATTGTTTAATGTGTGTTTTGTGTTGTCAATGGTACCAGTAGATTGGGTCTGTGCATGTATTGTACCACTATATAAGGGTAAGGGAGATGTGCATGAGTGTTGTAATTCAAGAGGTATTAGTTTGTTGAGTGTAGTTGGAAAAGTGTATGGTAGAATACTGATTAATAGGATTAAGGATAAAACAGAGAATGCAATCTTGGAAGTACAGGGTGGTTTTAGAAGAGGTAGGGGTTGTATGAATCAGATTTTTACAGTTAGGCAGATATGCGAGAAATATTTAGCAAAAGGTAAGGAGGTGTATGTTGCGTTTATGGATCTGGAGAAAGCATATGATAGAGTTGATAGGGAAGCAATGTGGAATGTGATGAGGTTATATGGAGTTGGTGGAAGGTTGTTGCAAGCAGTGAAAAGTTTCTACACAGGTAGTAAAGCATGTGTTAGAATAGGAAATAAAGTGAGCGATTGGTTTCCGGTGAGAGTGGGGCTGAGACAGGGATGTGTGATGTCGCCCTGGTTGTTTAACTTTTATGTTGATGGAGTGGTGAGAGAGGTGAATGCTAGAGTGCTTGGACGAGGATTAAAACTGTTAGGCAAGAATGATCATGAATGGGAGGTAAATCAGTTGTTGTTTGCGGATGATACTGTACTGGTAGCAGACACAGAAGAGAAGCTTGACCGACTAGTGACAGAATTTGGAAGGGTGTGTGAGAGAAGGAAGTTGAGAGTTAATGTGGGTAAGAGTAAGGTTATGAGATGTACGAGAAGGGAAGGTGGTGCAAGGTTGAATGTCATGTTGAATGGAGAGTTACTTGAGGAGGTGGATCAGTTTAAGTACTTGGGGTCTGTTGTTGCAGCAAATGGTGGAGTGGAAGCAGATGTACGTCAGAGAGTGAATGAAGGTTGCAAAGTGTTGGGGGCAGTTAAGGGAGTAGTAAAAAATAGAGGATTGGGCATGAATGTAAAGAGAGTTCTATATGAGAAAGTGATTGTACCAACTGTGATGTATGGATCGGAGTTGTGGGGAATGAAAGTGATGGAGAGACAGAAATTGAATGTGTTTGAGATGAAGTGTCTGAGGAGTATGGCTGGTGTATCTCGAGTAGATAGGGTTAGGAACGAAGTGGTGAGGGTGAGAACGGGTGTAAGAAATGAGTTAGCGGCTAGAGTGGATATGAATGTGTTGAGGTGGTTTGGCCATGTTGAGAGAATGGAAAATGGCTGTCTGCTAAAGAAGGTGATGAATGCAAGAGTTGATGGGAGAAGTACTAGAGGAAGGCCAAGGTTTGGGTGGATGGATGGTGTGAAGAAAGCTCTGGGTGATAGGAGGATAGATGTGAGAGAGGCAAGAGAGCATGCTAGAAATAGGAATGAATGGCGAGCGATTGTGACGCAGTTCCGGTAGGCCCTGCTGCTTCCACCGGTGCCTTAGATGACCGCGGAGGTAGCAGCAGTAGGGGACTCAGCAGTATGAAGCTTCATCTGTGGTGGAAATGTGGGAGGTTGGGCTGTGGCACCCTAGCAGTACCAGCTGAACTCGGCTGAGTCCCTGGTTAGGCTGGAGGAACGTAGAGAGTAGAGGTCCCCTTTTTGTTTTGTTTCTTGTTGTTGTCGGCTACCCCCCAAAATTGGGGGAAGTGCCTTTGGTATATGTATGTATCCTTCCACTTATTAATTACTAATAATTTATAGGTAGTAGGTTGGCCAGGGCACCAACCACCCGTTGAGACACTACTGCTAGAGTGTTATGGGGGTCTTTTGACTGGCTAGACGGTACTACATTGGATTATTCTCTCTGGTTGCGGTTCATTTTCCATTTGCCTACATATACACACCGAATATTCTGGCCTATTCTTTACATATTCTCCTCTGTCCTCATACACCTGACAACACAGATTACCAAACAACTCTTCTTCACTCAAGGGGTTATTGTACTTTAATTGTTCAGT
>NC_090725.1:111051344-111151344 GCF_036898095.1 Palaemon carinicauda | reverse complement strand
ATATATATATATATATATATATATATATATACATACATATATATATATATGTTATTTTCATTAGTAAAATAAATTTTTGAATATACTTACCCGGTGATCATATAGCTGTCAGCTCTGCTGCCCGACAGAGAAAACCTACGGGCGGAATACGCCAGCGATCGCTATACAGGTGGGGGTGTACATCAACAGCGCCATCTGTCGAGCAGGTACTCAAGTACTCGATGTCAACACAGAACCAATTTTCTCCTCGGTCCACTGGGTCTCTATGGGGAGGAAGGGTGGGTCCTTTAATTTATGATCACCGGGTAAGTATATTCAAAAATTTATTTTACTAATGAAAATAACATTTTTCAATATTAAACTTACCCGGTGATCATATACAGGTAGCTGATTCACACCCAGGGGGGTGGGTAGAGACCAGCATATATGTTAACATTAAGAGCTAAGTATTCCGTATTTCATTTTAGCAGTTATTCAAAATAACAAACAAAATTAATAAGTACCTGGTAAGGAAGTCGACTTGAACAATTACTCTGCCTTTTTAAGTACGTCTTCCTTACTGAGCCTCGCGATCCTCACAGGATGCTGAGCGACTCCTAGGAGCTGAAGTATGAAGGGTTGCAACCCATATTAAAGGACCTCATCAAAACCTCTAATCTAGGCGCTTCTCAAGAAAGAATTTGACCACCCGCCAAATCAACCAGGATGCGAAAGGCTTCTTAGCCTTCCGGACAACCCAAAAACAACAATAAAAAGCATTTCAAGAGAAAGATTAAAAAGGTTATGGGATTAGGGGAATGTAGTGGTTGAGCCCTCACCCACTACTGCACTCGCTGCTACGAATGGTCCCAGGGTGTAGCAGTTCTCGTAAAGAGACTGGACATCTTTAAGGTAAATTGATGCGAACACTGACTTGCTTCTCCAATAGGTTGCATCCATTACACTCTGCAGAGATCTGTTTTGTTTGAAGGCCACTGAAGTTGCGACAGCTCTAACTTCATGTGTCCTTACCTTCAGCAAAGCATGGTCCTCCTCATTCAGATGGGAATGAGCTTCTCGAATTAAAAGTCTGATATAATAAGAAACCGCATTCTTCGACATTGGTAAAGAAGGTTTCTTAATGGCGCACCATAAGGCTTCTGATTGTCCACGTAATGGCTTAGTCCGTTTCAAATAGTACTTAAGAGCTCTTACCGGGCATAGTACTCTTTCTTGTTCATTTCCAACCAAATTAGCATGGCTTGGAATATCGAACGATTTGGGCCAAGGACGAGAAGGAAGTTCGTTTTTGGCTAAAAAACCAAGCTGTAAGGAACATGTAGCCGTTTCAGATGTAAATCCGATGTTCCTGCTGAAGGCGTGTATCTCACTGACTCTTTTAGCTGTTGCTAAGCAGACGAGGAAAAGAGTTTTCAAAGTGAGATCTTTTAAAGAGGCTGATTGAAGTGGTTCGAACCTTGCTGACATAAGGAACCTTAGTACCACGTCTAAGTTCCAACCTGGTGTGGTCAACCGACGCTCCTTCGAGGTCTCAAAAGACTTAAGGAGGTCCTGTAGATCTTTGTTGTTGGAAAGATCTAAGCCTCTGTGACGGAAGACTGCTGCCAACATGCTTCTGTAACCCTTGATCGTGGGAGCTGAAAGGGATCTTTCCTTCCCTAGGTATAAAAGGAAGTCAGCTATCTGAGTTACAGAGGTACTGGTTGAGGATACTGATTTGGACTTGCACCAGCTTCGGAAGACTTCCCACTTCGACTGGTAGACTTTGAGAGTGGATGTCCTCCTAGCTCTAGCAATCGCTCTGGCTGCCTCCTTCGAAAAGCCTCTAGCTCTCGAGAGTCTTTCGATAGTCTGAAGGCAGTCAGACGAAGAGCGTGGAGGCTTGGGTGTACCTTCTTTACATGCGGCTGACGCAGAAGGTCCACTCTTAGAGGAAGTGTTCTGGGAACATCTACTAGCCATTGCAGTACCTCGGTGAACCATTCTCTCGCGGGCCAGAGGGGAGCAACCAACGTCAATCTTGTCCCTTCGTGAGAGGCGAACTTCTGCAGTACTCTGTTGACAATCTTGAACGGGGGGAACGCATAAAGGTCTAGATGGGACCAATCCAGAAGAAAGGCATCTATGTGAACTGCTGCTGGGTCCGGAATCGGTGAACAATAAATTGGGAGCCTCTTGGTCATCGAGGTTGCGAACAGATCTATGGTGGGCTGGCCCCACAATGCCCATAGTCTGTTGCATACATTCTTGTGAAGGGTCCACTCTGTTGGGATGATTTGACCCTTCCGGCTGAGGCGGTCTGCCATGACATTCATGTCGCCTTGAATGAACCTCGTTACTAGGGATATGTTTCGATCTCTTGACCAGGTGAGGAGGTCCCTTGCGATCTCGTACAACATCATCGAATGAGTCCCTCCTTGCTTGGAGATGTACGCCAGGGCTGTGGTGTTGTCGGAGTTCACCTCCACCACCTCGCCTAGAAGGAGGGACTTGAAGCTTCTCAAGGCCAGATGAACTGCCAGTAGCTCCTTGCAGTTGATGTGCAACTCGCTTTGAACCGCATTCCACGTGCCCGAGCATTCCCGACCGTCCAATGTCGCACCCCAGCCCGTGTCCGATGCGTCCGAGAAGAGAAGGTGGTCGGGGGTCTGAACAGCCAGTGGCAGACCCTCCCTGAGGAGAATGTTGTTCTTCCACCAAGTCAGTGACGACTTCATCTTCTCGGAAATAGGAACCGAGACCGCTTCTAGCGTCTTGTCCTTTCTCCAGTGAGCAGCTAAGTGAAATTGAAGGGGGCGGAGGTGGAGTCTCCCTAACGCGATGAACTGGTCCAGTGATGAAAGCGTCCCTATCAGACTCATCCACTGTCTGACTGAACATCGGTCCTTCTTCAGCATGGACTGGATGCATTCTTGGGCTTGACTGATTCTGGGGGCCGACGGAAAAGCCCGAAAAGCTTGACTCTGAATCTCCATTCCTAGGTATACTATAGTTTGGGATGGGACGAGTTGGGACTTTTCTATATTGACCAGGAGACCCAATTCCTTGGTCAGATCTAGAGTCCACTGTAGATTCTCCAAACAGCGACGACTTGACGCAGCTCTTAAAAGCCAGTCGTCCAAATAGAGGGAGGCTCTGATGTTTGCTAAATACAGGAATTTGGCAATATTCCTCATCAGTTTGGTAAAAACTAGAGGTGCCGTGCTTAGGCCAAAGCACAGGGCTTGGAACTGGTATACAACCTTCCCGAAAACGAACCTTAGAAAAGGTTGGGAATCTGGGTGGATGGGGACGTGAAAGTAAGCGTCCTTTAGGTCTAACGAGACCATCCAGTCTTCCTTCCTGACCGATGCTAGAACCGACTTTGTCGTCTCCATGGTGAACGTCTGCTTTGTGACAAAGACATTCAGAGAACTGACGTCTAGCACCGGTCTCCACCCTCCTGTCTTCTTCGGCACTAAGAAGAGGCGGTTGTAGAAGCCCGGGGATTGATGGTCCCGGACTATGACTACCGCTCCCTTTTGTAGTAAGAGAGACACCTCTTGCTGTAAAGCTAGTCTCTTGTCCTCCTCTCTGTACCTGGGAGAGAGGTCGATGGGAGTTGTTGCTAGAGGGGGGTTGCGTAAGAATGGAATCTTGTACCCCTCCCTGAGTAACTTCACAGACTGAGCGTCTGCGCCCCTGTTCTCCCAGGCCTGCCAGTAGTTCTTGAGCCTGGCTCCCACTGCTGTCTGAAGGTGGCAGTCAGACTCTGCCTCTAGAGGACTTGGAACCCTTCTTCTTACTCCCACGTTGACTTCCGGCACGAGCACCTCCTCTGCTGGAGGCTCTGCCACGAAAGGGCGGAATGAACCTTGACGCTGGAGTGTCCATCCTGGGTCTAGGAACGGAGGGCAAAGGGGTGGCTTTGCGTGCGGATGACGCTACCAGGTCATGGGTGTCTTTCTGGATCAAGGAGGCAGCAATCTCCTTGATCAACTCTTCAGGGAAGAGACACTTCGAGAGTGGAGCAAACATAAGCTCCGACTTTTGACATGGGGTGACTCCAGCTGACAAGAAGGAGCAAAGGTGATCTCGCTTCTTGAGGACCCCAGACACGAAAGAAGCCGCAAGCTCACTAGAACCATCCCGTATGGCTTTGTCCATGCAGGACATGATGAGCATGGAAGTTTCCTTATCAGAAGGGGAGGTCTTCCTGCTCAACGCTCCCAAACACCAGTCCAAGAAGTTAAAGACTTCGAAAGCGCGGAAATCTCCCTTCATAAGATGGTCCATATCCGAAGGAGTCCAGCAAATCTTGGAGCGTCTCATAGCCAGCCTGCGGGGAGAGTCTACCAGACTTGAGAAGTCGCCCTGGGCAGAGGCAGGAACTCCCAAGCCGAGAACTTCTCCCGTGGCATACCAGACGCTAGATCTGGAAGCAAGCTTGACCGGGGGAAACATAAAGGATGTCTTCCCAAGATGCTTCTTGGACTGCAACCACTCTCCCAGTACCCTTAAAGCTCTCTTGGACGAGCGAGCGAGTACGAGCTTCGTAAAGGCAGGAGCTGCTGACTGCATGCCTAAAGCGAACTCAGAGGGAGGTGAGCGTGGTGCTGCAGACACAAACTGATCCGGATATAAATCCTTGAACAGCGCAAGCACTTTCCTAAAGTCTAAGGAGGGAGGCGAGGTCTTGGGTTCTTCGATGTCCGAGTGTTGGTCGTCAAGATGTGCAGCTTCGTCATCATCAGAGATACCATCGTCTGAATGTTGAGGAGGAAGAGGCAACGGAGTGGGCTGGACGGCTGAGTCCGGCAGCACGGGTGCATGCGTGACTGCACTGGACCCAACATCATGCCACTGTTGGTCAGTCTGAGAACTGGCAACAACCAAAGCTGAGTGGGTGCGCAAAGCGTCTACTCCCGACTGTGGAAGGATAGCGGAGACCACCGTGGGTTGCGGAGGCTGACGCACCGCGTCAAAACACGGCAGCCTAACTCCACCCTCCTGTTGTTGTGGTAGCTCACGCACGGCAACGGAGGGTTCCGTGCGTCTGTGAACGTCAGCATGCGTCTGGCAGGGTCGACTGCGCATGGGTGGAGGAGCTCTCACAGCTGGAGTGTGGGAGCAGGCAGCCTCAGCGTCTGCTGGGCGCACAACCGTGGCAGGTTGTAGGCTAAGGGGTGCAGCGTCAACCTTCTCCGCACGAAACTCCTGCATAACAGCAGCTAACTGAGTCTGCATAGACTGCAGCAAAGACCACTTAGGGTCTACAAAAGCGGCAACAGACGGAGCTACTGTCCGTTGTGACTGAGGGTCTAAAACAGCGGGTGCGGCAACAGACGGAGTTACTGCCTGTTGCGGTACCACTTTGCCTCTCTTAGGAGGTGTGCAGTCGTCGGAGGACTGCAGCGAGTCCGAACTGACCCAGTGGCTACACCTGGGCCGTTGGACTAGCTCGGAAGGGACCTTACGTTTAAGAGGCCGTGAGACCTTGGTCCATCGTTTCTGTCGAGAAACCTCTTCCGCAGACGAGGAATGAACGGGCTCACTCGTCTTCTTGTGGGTGGGACGATCTCGGTAAGATACGTCCGAAACCACGGAGGGTACGTCTGTCCGCTGATTAAAGCCTGTCGAACCCTTTGGTCGTACGACATTGCTTCTCCCCTGGGCTTGGGAGCTTGCAAGAGGTCCCGGACTGGGAGGACGACAGGCACGAACAGACGCACCCTCATGCGTAACACTGACACTTTTCACTGCACTGACACTCACTTCACTTCCCACTGCACTTTTACCTTTCAACTCTCTGACGTCAGCCATGAGTTGATTGCGGTCATTAGCCAATGACTCGACTCTCTCACCTAGAGCCTGGATGGCACGCATCATATCTGACATTGAAGGTTGATGAGAGCTAGCAGGGGGGTCGGGTGCAACCACTACAGGGGAAGGAATAGGTTGAGGGGCATGGGGAGAGGAAAAATCAATTGAGCGAGACGAACTCCTCCTGATCCTATCCTTCTCTAGCCTACGTGCATATTTCAGGAATTCTTGAAACCCGAATTCCGAAAGCCCAGCGCATTCCTCACATTGATCTTCCAATTGACAGGCTTTACCCCTACAATTGGAACAAACGGTGTGTGGATCGATAGAGGCCTTCGGAAGACGCCTTGAACAGTCCCTAGCGCTACATTTCCTGTACTTGGGGACTTGAGAAGGGTCAGACATCTTGAATTAGTCAAAGGAGGGAATTCAAAATCTATCCAAGTCGTCAACAAATAATCCAAAATCCAAAAAAGAATGCAAGGAAGTATTGAAGATAACTTCTGAACAGCGATAGCTAATAACCAGAAATGAATACTTCACCAAATAACGTGAAAATCAATCCAGAAAACAAGAGCGTATTCAGTAGGTCTTGCCGGTGGCACGACAGAGAGAAAATTGGTTCTGTGTTGACATCGAGTACTTGAGTACCTGCTCGACAGATGGCGCTGTTGATGTACACCCCCACCTGTATAGCGATCGCTGGCGTATTCCGCCCGTAGGTTTTTTTCTGTCGGGCAGCAGAGCTGACAGCTATATGATCACCGGGTAAGTTTAATATTGAAAAATGTATATACTGTATATATATATATATATATATATATATATATATATATATATATATATATATATATATATATATATATATATATATATATATATATATATATATATATATATATATATATATATATATATATACATATACATACTTACACTGTATATTTCTTCTTAATCAGAGGATCCTAGCAGTATTGACTAATGCAGAAGAAACTTAGAACCTTGAGACCTATAAATTACAAATACTGTAATATATATATATATATATATATATATATATATATATATATATATATATATACATATATATATATATATATATATATATATATATATATATATATATATATATATATACATATATATATATATAAATGTGTATATATATATACATATATACATATATATATATATATATATATATATATATATATATATATATATATATATATATATATATATATATATATATACAGTATATATATATATATATATATATATATATATATATATATATATATATATATATATATATATATATATATATATATATACATATATATATATATAAATATACATACTTACACTGTATATTTCTTCTTAATCAGAGGATCCTACCAGTATTGACTAATGCAGCAGAAACTTAGAACCTTGAGACCTATAAATTACAAATACTGTAATAGATGGGAAAGAAGAGTAACAGAGATTTTAAATGAAGTAGGGGAAGGAAGAGAAGACAATGGACTGACGAACTAAGAAAATTTGCAAGTACAGACTTCCCGTCTACAACTTGAGATAATTCAGTGATCCTTTAATAATATCAACTTGTGGCTTACAGAGACACTTCTCTTCCATTCGAGATCTTTTGTATATACATTATACTCCAATTTCTGATTCACACTTTCTCATTTCATGGATCTTCCTGATTCCTATTTGTTCTTGAAAACTCATATTTATTTTCAACTTTCTTCTCTTAAAGACATACTCAAACTCTTTCACATGTTTCTATTGTTTCCTTTCATCACCTCCTGACAACAAGATTTCATCTACATACATCAGCCATTTCATACCAAATTTACGATCTATTATTTTTTTATGAACCCAAACTTTGCATCTACTATTTCATACCACATTTACGATCTATTTTTTTATGCCCAAAACTTTGCATCAACTGTATGTAAATACACTGTCTCCCAGATTTCCATTGTCACTTCATGTATTAATCCTAAGTCCTATAATAACCATTTCTACTATAAGATCTTCATATCTATTGACCGCTGCAGAATTCTCTGGCCTTCTTGCCGATATATTAATCATGCATATCTATGTTCTACGTATTCTTAAGTTATGATCTATGTTTGTAAGAAAACACAATCGTCAATCGAATCTGACAGTGTGTGTGTTTAATCAGTTCCTCGACTCGAGGTGCTACATTGCCATCCGCATGTCTTTATGTAGTCCACTCACTCGGGCAATAAATCTTATCTTTCACATTTTATCCTCCTGCAGAGGACTACAAACGGCTCCATTTGTTGTAGTTGTATATGAAATGAAAGCCGAATCGTTTCCAAGTGCTGATTATAAAGTTATTCAGTATTTTTCTTTCATTACTGTTGTACAATCATTACTACAGTATTATCATCATCTTCATAAATGAAAATAGGCCAATACAGTAATTGTAATTTTTATACTCTGCAGTTTACTGTAGCAAAGCACAATACAGTAATAGGCTTATACATATACGAGAGAGAAAGAAGTGGGAATATTAACAATACCAGTAAAAAAATTTTGGTGCATTATATTAACGGTATATTATATTACTGTTGTACAATCAATATCATCATTGCAGTACAATATATTCATCTTTGTGGTATATTTTACATTTAAAGTACAATTACAGCTCTTGAGGGAATATTTACAAATAAAAAAAATATCTTTTGAGTTTTTATCACCTATAATCTGCAGAATTCCTCTTAGAACCTAGCGATCAAGGATTAGGTTTCATCTTATATGGTATGAACAATTAAAACTTCTTCATAGAGAGAAGAAACGAAAATTGAAGAAAATATGAACTAGCCAATTAATGATACAGTATAAAAGTTATTCAAATAATTATAAAAATAACTGTGGTTTCTGGTTATCCTGCAGAACAGAAATGAGCTGGGGAATTCTAAATGATTCTGTTAACATCACTAAAGGCTCAGTATAGGAGGTCCAAAGACTCCTTAAAAGTATAGGAGGCGAACAGTCATTAAAAGTATAGGTGGAGAGACTCATTAAAAGTATAGGTGTACTGAGTCCTTAAAAGTATAGGAGGTGCACAGACTTCTTAAGAATAGGAGGTGGACAGACTCATTTAGAGTATAGGATGTGCACAGACTCATTAAAAGTATAAGACGTGCACAGACTCATTAAAAGTACAGGAGGTGCAAAAACTCATTTAAAGTATAGGAGGTGATTAATGGGTACCTGAGGGTTTAGCTGGTGTATGCATGATGACACCATTATCCTTCCTTTGTCTTTTAAAGATTTAAACAACGAACCATCGATTCTAGGGTAATTTGAAACCATGAATATGTGCATATATGGTAATGGGGTTGTCACTAAACATATATAAATAAAAAGGAAAAGCATACAACCACTGATACTGTATACAGTACTAGTCAATTCAATTCTATGGAAAATCATAGCAAAGAAATTTAAGAAATACCAAACTTTATTCAACACAAAAATTATGCTAGAGTGCTAATGTTCATAAACCCCATATAGTTGATTACTAGTCATATCTACAATATGTCTATCATAATATACATATTATTATTTACATATTATAACTATGAAGAGAAGTACTACGTTTCTTCTGGTATAGAAGTTGTGATGCGGAGTCCATGCATGTCTTTAATTTCCTTTTTTAAGGTCTGCGGAAATAACAAAAATGTTTTTTATGTTTTTCAGCCTTTAGAAAATAAATAATTGAAAAAATTCTTTCCACAATTACAAACCTTAATCAAGGTATTCACACTAAAAACATTACGGTATATTTCAGATATCTCGGCTAATAGTAGTAACAATGTCGCAAATTTTTATAGCCATTTGTATTTTTCCTAGCTATACAAACCTTAGTCCTTTATGTAGGGAGTATGTCTTCCGCGCGAAAGCTGTTGAATCGTTTAACGAGCATTTAAGTGACAGGTGAGAGTGAGGGCGAGGAGTCCTGCTCCCTTACTTGTCAGTCTTTTCACTTACAACCTTTTGGCTCAATACTGAGAGAGATGATTCAAGTGGAAGTTAACATAAAGAAATTAGGTTTGTATAGCTAGGAAGGACATAATTTCCTTTACAAAAATTTGTGATTAGTTCCTAAGCTCATACAAACCATCATCCTTTACGTAGGGAGACTACCTGCTTGGTGGTTCGGCAGTCCTCCTAGAACCGAATTGGTAGGTTCTTTTTCTTCCCTGGAAATGCCAATCTACCTTGTCCCGTAAACGAGCAAAGGAGATGACTCCAGAAACCTGTTATCTGTCTATCATTGGGATGAATAGGCTGATAGAGCCTGGCCTGTCCCAGAAGATTGGTACGTGGTCAAAGAAGGGATCCCTTTCCCCCGGAGGGGAATATACCTAGCATATGATGACATAAGATGACATAAGGGATGGTATATATTCAACCATCCTTCCCCTCACCTAGGGAGGATAGAGGAGAACTTCTGTAGGATCTAAAGAATGGAGCTCAGGAATTTAGTTTACCAACATCAAGTCAGATCCAGCAAGTAACACCTTGTTCCTAAGATACGGGCAGCAATAATGGAGGAGAAGAGCCAGTTATTCCGCCTCCATTCCAGGGTTACATATCACAAATTTTAAGTAATTTGTATTTTTCCTAACAGTACTTACCTCGAACTACTTTCTTAGGAGTATCTGGGATCTCCTCCCAACCGACAAGAATTTTGTATAGTTTACCCTACCTCCGTTTTCTATGAGGGGTAACCTCTGGCGGAGTGATACGCGCCATGAGGCGACCCGGGGTCAGAGAGCGTGCTCGGTCAGGTCTCGACCTCCAGTAAGTTTTAGCTAGATAGGTTTCTATGAAGTCCTGTAAGGCACTCGGGGAAGGATGGGCGGGCCATAACCCGAAAGTAGTTCGAGGTAAGTACTGTTAGGAAAAATACAAATTACTTAAAATTTGTGATTTGTTCCAAAACGGAGTACTTACCTCGAACTACTTTCTTAGGAGACTTATACTTTAGGAGGTGGGAGTGGCCTTCCGGACCTAGAGACCGTCGACGAAGAGAAAAGAGGAACCTAGATAGGAGGCTAGGTTCTGCTGACCTCAAATACAGAAAAATGAGAAATAGGGAAACTACGCAATAAACTATCTTAGTGTCTAAGTAACTCACCTCTGTAAAAATCCTTGGAGACGTATTCTTTCACCGACAGTGTATCCCATGGAAGGTGAAGGAATCAAGGGTCATGAAGGGGAAGGTGATCGGGAAGAAAAAGGGTAAGGAAGGAACCTGTGTCTCTTGGACTTACCGCCCACAGCTTGCCCGGGGCTACACCTTAAATCTTCTGGAGCGCAGAAATGACGGGACCAAGAGAGAACCCATCCAAGGATTTTCTTGAACATTCCTTTAGGTAGTGAGCCGTAAAGGTGGATTGTCTTGACCACGTACCTGCCGTCAGGATCTGGCCGACTGCCATGTTCCTCTCGAAGGCCAACGAAGTACTCAGGCCTCTAATGTCATGGGGTCTAGGCTTTCCCGGCAGGGAGATTCCCAAACTGTCGTAGGCTCTCATGATTACCTGTCGCAGCCAGAAGGAGACCGTATTCTTGGATACCGGCTTCTTCACCAGTCCTGAGGAGACAAACAGACTCTTGGTCTCGGGGCGAAGTCTGGCCGTCCTCTCTAGGTACTTCCGTACTGCCCTGACTTGGCACAGTAGCAAGTCCCTCGGGTTGTCCGTCCTCGGGATTGCTGGGACTGAGAACCCCTCAAACCTAAGGTCCCAAACAGCTGGGTTCTGAGTTTTGGCCACGAAGGTGGGTAAGAACCTGAAGGTAGCCTCTCGCCACCCCTTCAAGTGAGAGACCTCGTAAGAAAGCCCATGAATCTCGCTAACTCTTTTTGCTGAAGGAAGGGCTAACAGGAAGACCGTCTTGAGGGCGAGCTCCTTGTCTAGGATATCCTTAAGAGGCTCGAAGGGAGGTTCCGAAAGCATCTTCAGCATTCTACCCACATCCCACTGGGGCACTCTAGTGGCCTGGGGGGGACATGACTGTTCAAAGCTCTTGATGAGCATCGAGATATGCCTGGAAGCGACCTGAAGGGCGTCCTCGGTGGCGCCCATGCGAGGGGATCCGAACTCAGTGAATCCTCCATCTCGGCATCTCCCCCGGCCACTGACGTACCTGAAACGCAGATCCAAGAAGCGGGAGAAGAGGTTGTTTCCCCCCACATAGGATCGTCGGTAGAGACGGGACCTGCTGGCACCAGGCCCTCGTCTCCTGAACACACACCCGTCCCTCCCTCAGGCCCCCCACTTGCCTGAACCGACACAACATCCCCACCAACAGACATCACGGACTCCTGGGGAAGAGCAATGGGCCGCTTCCCCGCAACAGACTTACTTCGTCCCCTACTCTGGGTAGGGGAAGGCGGCAGAGAAGCTCTCTCCGAAGAGGCATCGGGCGAAGAAAGAGGAGAGGCAATGCTTGGCTTCTACGGCAACCTCTTGGCAGCCTTCTTCTTTTTGGTGCCGTAGCGCACCCACTGGACTTCATTCCAGGATTCACACTCCGGACACGTGGCTGCAGGGGAACACACACTGCCCCTACACGACGAACACAAGGAGTGGGGGTCGACTTCCGGCTTGGACAGAAAAGCCCCACAAGATTTACCGGCCATAGGCCCGGGGCAACGACGGGGATGCTCCATAACGAACCAGTAAAGCACTACAAGACACAGGAACACAGAGGGAAAGGGTAGGATAAGGAGCACCAAGTAGGGACCGCGTGGGACACAAAGGGTCGCCCTGGGTAAGGAGAGCGCGGCGAGATGTTATCACGACGCGACCAGAAAACTTACTGGAGGTCGAGACCTGAGGTTACCCCGCATAGAAAACGGAGGTAGGGTAAACTACACAAAATTCTGGTCGGTTGGGAGGAGATCCCAGGTACTCCTAAGAAAGTAGTTCGAGGTAAGTACTCCGTGTTGGAACAACTATATGTTACCATAGACAAAATGCTTACCGTTCCATACAGAATCTGGGCTAGCTACACACCTACTTGAGCAACAACCACAAGACCAAGCACCCATGCGTCCAGGGTCTTGTGAGTACTCCTATAAGATAAGGGCTATGAATCTGGAGTACACACACACCACCTTTCTACCCCCCAACCAACTGCAAGATTCCTCTTGGAGACTTTGCAAGTTCTGGCCCTAGCTGGAACTTAGACTCTCTCAGCAGTCAAGTTGTATGCATTATGGATCGGCTCTGAAAGTCAGAAAGAGATTGTGCTCTAGAAACCTTTTTCTTGGTTCTTTAAGGGTTGTTGTGGTCAATGGGTTTGAGCCCTGCTCAAACTCGTTAGCTTCTTTAGTATCTGCAACCTCACCATCCTTGTAAGCTATAGATGGGGGGGGGAGAAGCCTATAGGTCTACCTGCTGAGTCATCAGCAGCCATTGCCTGACTCTCCCTGGTCCTAGCTTGGGTGGAGGGGGGCCTTGGGTGCTGATCATATGTATATATGGTCAGTCTCTGGGGCAATGTTACTGTCTCTTGCTACTGGAATTCAAGAGTAACCTTTAAACCTTTAGGGAAGAGTCGACAACACCCAGGACTGAGGTGTTGGGTTTTCTTCAAACAGCACTGCAGAGCCTTCACAGGGCAAAAGGCCTGTTCTCTCTGTGTTACTCCATGCTTCACATAGAAATAGGATAGGGAAGGGCTCGAACCTAGAGCCACGCCACAGTAGGGTCCAAGTTTTGGCAATTACCCTGGCAATAGACCAAGGAGTTCCCACACCTCTTAGAATGGGAGACTAAGGCAGAGAGAACTTGTCCCTTGCTTAACCTTCTCGCCGATCAATGCAGCAGAGACAGTTTTACAAATTTGAACCTTAACTGGGCCTTCTCAAAGGCTCGGACGAGGTACCGAGAACAGTGGGACTTGGAAGCACCCACGAGCATAGGTAACACCAATGAGAAGGAAATATGTATCCATTCCGTAGAAAGACTATGCTCAAATCTGAGTAGTAGCCTTGATGGCCGCTACTGAGAGGAGCTTCTCCAAATCAGAAAAAGTTAAACTTCGCTATCTGTTCTAGAGATCACCAGACTCGAACAGGATCTCTCCTATGATAATCATCAAAGAGAATGGCCTAATAGTTCCTTGTTAGCCAGCAAGTGAAACTGACCCATGCCTCCCATGCCAAGAGATGGTGATCCGTCAAACTGTCGCGGAAAAGGGAGGTACAATCGGCTCTCCTTATTCAAGAGGGTTAGGTAACAGACCGCTGCTAAGATTGAGAATAGGCTCATACAAAAATTCTAAGAAGCTGTTTGTAAGTCGAATTTTTTCTAACCTTATTTCCAGCTACAAAAGTCAACAAATAGTCAGGTTTCATATGAAATAGATATCAGGTTACTGAATTACAAATGTCATTTTGTTTACTATATTAAATATATTGTTTTATTACAATATTTCTTTATCTTATCAGATATGCGAGAAATATTAAGCAAAAGGTAAGGAGGTGTATGTTGCGTTTATGGATCTGGAGAAAGCGTATGATAGAGTTGATAGGGAAGCAATGTGGAATGTGATGAGGTTATATGGAGTTGGTGGGAGGTTGTTGCAAGCAGTAAAAAGTTTCTACAAAGGTAGTAAAGCATGTGTTAGGATAGGAAATGAAGTGAGTGATTGGTTTCCAGTGAGGGATGGGGCTGAGACAGGGATGTGTGATGTTGCCGTGGGTGTTTAACTTGTATGTTGATGGAGTGGTGAGAGAGGTGAACGCTCGAGTGCTTGGACGAGGATTGAAACTGGTAGACGGGAATGACCATGAATGAGAGGTAAATCAGTTGTTGTTTGCGGATGATACTGTACTGGTTGCAGACGCGGAAGAGAAGCTTGGCCGATTAGTGACAATTTGGAAGGGTATGTGAGAGAAGGAAGTTGAGAGTTAGTGTGGGTAAGAGTAAGGTTATGAGATGTACGAGAAGGGAAGGTGGTGCGAGGTTGAATTGAGAGTTATTTGAGGAAGTGGATCAGTTTAAGTACTTGGGGTCTGTTGTTGCAGCAAATGGTGGAGTGGAAGCAGATGTACGTCAGTGAGTGAATGAAGGATGCAAAGTGTTGGGGGCAGTTAAGGAGTAGTAAATAATAGAGGGTTGGGCATGAATGTAAAGAGAGTTCTGTATGAGAAAGTGATTGTACCAACTGTGATGTATGAATCGGAGTTGTGGGGAATGAAAGTGATGGAGAGACAGAAATTGAATGTGTTTGAGATGAAGTGTCTAAGGAGTATGGCTGGTGTATCTCGAGTAGATAGGGTTAAGAATGAAGTAGTGAGGATGAGAACGGGAGTAAGAAATGAGTTAGCAGCTAGATCGGATATGAATGTATTGAGGCGGTTTGGCCATGTTGAGAGAATGGAAAATGGCTGTCTGCTAAAGAAGGTGATAAATGCAAGAGATGATGGAAGAAGTACAAGAGGAAGGCCAAGGTTTGGGTGGATGGATGGAGTGAAGAAAGCTCTGGGTGATAGGAGGATAGATGTGAGAGAGGCAAGAGAGCATGCTAGAAAAAGGAATGAATGGCAAGCGATTGTGACGCAGTTCCGGTAGGCCCTGCTGCTTCCTCAGGTGCCTTGGATGACCGCGGACGGTAGCAGCAGTAGGGGATTCAGCGTTATGAAACTTCATCTGTGGGGGATAAAAGGGGAGGGTGGGCTGTGGCACCCTAACAGTACCAGCCGAACTCGGTTGAGTCACTTGCCTGGCTGGGAGGAACGTAGAGAGGAGAGGTCCCCTTTTTTGTTTTATTTGTTTGATGTAGGCTACTCCCAAAATTGGGGGAAGTGCCTTGGTATATGTATGTATGTATGTATCTTTGTTATTCTCAGTTAGATTTGTTTGTATGTCCGGAGGTTTGTAAATTGGGGACTTTCTGTACTGTACCATTCAGAGGTAATTGTACATTATTAACACAGCTTCAGTACACGGTAAGACACTTCATAACACAAAAGTCATTATGTAAATTATTAACACATCTTCAGTTCGTGGTAAGACACCTCATAACACAAAAGACATTGTGTAAATTATCAACACAGCTTCAGTACGTGGTAAGACACCTCATAACACAAAAGACATTGTGTAAACTATCAACACAGCTTCAGTACGTGGTAAGACACCTCATAACACAAAAGACATTGTGTAAACTATCAACACAGCTTCAGTACGTGGTAAGACACCTCATAACACAAAAGACATTGTGTAAACTATCAACACAGCTTCAGTACGTGGTAAGACACCTCATAACACAAAAGACATTGTGTAAACTATCAACACAGCTTCAGTACGTGGTAAGACACCTCATAACACAAAAGTCATTGTGTAAACTATCAACACAGCTTCAGTACATGGTAAGACACCTCATAACACAAAAGTCATTGTGTAAACTATCAACACAGCTTCAGTACATGGTAAGACACCTCATAACACAAAAGTCATTGTGTAAACTATCAACACAGCTTCAGTACATGGTAAGACACCTCATAACACAAAAGTCATTGTGTAAACTATCAACACAGCTTCAGTACATGGTAAGACACCTCATAACACAAAAGACATTGTGTAAACTATCAACACAGCTTCAGTACATGGTAAGACACCTCATAACACAAAAGACATTGTGTAAACTATCTACACAGCTTCAGTACATGGTAAGACACCTCATAACACAAAAGACATTGTGTAAACTATCAACACAGCTTCAGTACATGGTAAGACACCCCATAACACAAAAGTCAACGCCATACTACACTATGTATAATTACAGTAACACTAAAACTTGTTTGTATCTAACAACACTCTGATACTATAGAATAAAAAAAGGTGAGGGTTGAAATACACCCGAAATTGACAGCAAAAGTGAAAAAATACTTTAATGAAGCACGAATCTTTTAAAAAATCACAATTTTTTAGAATGCGATGTCAGCTTAAACTACAGTAGTCTGTTTGAGCTGACAAAATCAAATTATTACTTGCTAAGTAATAATAAAAAGCAGGATGCTATAAGCCCAGGGGCTCCAACAGGGAAAATAGCCCAGTGAGAAAAGGAAATGAGGAAATAAGAGAAGTAATTACCATAGCTGAAGAGTCTTCTACCCGTAATACTGTAAAATGATATTTTAATTATAAAATAAATTTTTGAATATACTTACCCGGTGAATATATAGCTGCAACTCTGTTGCTCGACAGACAAACTGTACAGAAAAAACTCGCCAGCGATCGCTATACAGGTTGCGGGTGTGCCCAACAGCGCCATCTGTCGACCAGATACCCAGCTCTTATGTAAACAAAGACTCAATTTTCTCCTCGTCCCACTGCGTCTCTATTGGGGAGGAAGGGAGGGTCATTTAATTTATATATTCACCGGGTAAGTATATTCAAAAATTTATTTTATAATTAAAAAATCATTTTTAAATATTTAACTTAGCCGGTGAATATATAGCTGATTCACACCCAGGATGGTGGGTAGAGACCAGTAATATATGTTTACATTTTATGAGCTAAGAGTTTTTTATTTCATTTTAGGAGTTATCAAAATAACAAAAACAAAATAAATAGGTACCTGGTAAGGAAGTCGACTTGAACGATTACTCTGCCTTTTAAGTACGTCTTCCTTACGGAGCCTCGCGATCCTCTTAGGATGCTGATCGACCCCTAGGAGCTGAAGTATCAAGGGTTGCAACCCATACAACAGGACCTCATCAAACCCCTAATCTAGGCGCTCTCAAGAAATGACTTTGACCACCCGCCAAATCAACCAGGATGCGAAAGGCTTCTTAGCCTTCCGGACAACCCATAAAAACAACATTAAAAACATTTCAAGAGAAAGATTAAAAGGGTATGGAATTAGGGAATTGTAGTGGTTGAGCCCTCACCCACTACTGCACTCGCTGCTACGAATGGTCCCAGTGTGTAGCAGTCCTCGTAAAGAGACTGGACATCCTTAAGATAAAAAGACGCGAACACTGACTTGCTTCTCCAATAGGTTGCGTCCATTATACTTCGCAGAGATCTATTTTGCTTAAAGGCCACGGAAGTTGCTACAGCTCTAACTTCGTGCGTCTTCACCTTAAGCAAAGCTTGGTCTTCCTCACTCAGATGTGAATGAGCTTCTCGTATTAACAGTCTGATAAAGTATGATAAAGCATTCTTTGACATAGGCAAAGATGGTTTCTTAACTGAACACCATAAAGCTTCAGATTGGCCTCGTAAAGGTTTAGTACGCTTTAAATAGAACTTAAGAGCTCTCACAGGGCATAAGACTCTTTCTAGTTCATTGCCTACAATCTCCGATAAGCTGGGAATATCGAAAGATTTAGGCCAAGGCCGAGAAGGCAGCTCATTTTTGGCTAGAAATCCAAGTTGTAGCGAACATGTGGCTTTTTCTGACGAAAATCCGATGTTCTTGCTGAAGGCATGAATCTCACTGACTCTTTTAGCTGAGGCTAAGCATACCAGGAAAAGTGTCTTTAGAGTGAGATCTTTCAGGGAGGCTGATTGTAGCGGCTCAAACCTGTCTGACATGAGGAATCTTAGTACCACGTCTAAATTCCAACCAGGTGTAACCAAACGACGCTCCTTAGTGGTCTCAAAAGACATAAGGAGGTCTTGAAGATCTTTATTGTTGGAAAAATCTAAGCCTCTATGCCGGAAGACCGATGCCAACATGCTTCTGTAGCCCTTGATAGTGGGAGCTGAAAGGGATCGTGCTTTTCTCAGGTATAAGAGAAAATCAGCTATTTGAGCTACAGAGGTACTGGTCGAGGATACAGAGACTGACTTGCACCAGTCTCGGAAGACTTCCCACTTCGATTGGTAGACTCTAATGGTGGATGCCCTCCTTGCTCTAGCAATCGCACTGGCTGCCTCCTTCGAAAAGCCTCTAGCTCTCGAGAGTCTTTCGATAGTCTGAAGGCAGTCAGACGAAGAGCGAGGAGGCTTTGGTGTACCTTCTTTACGTGCGGCTGACGTAGAAGGTCCACCCTTAGAGGAAGACTTCTGGGAACGTCTACTAGCCATCGAAGTACCTCGGTGAACCATTCTCTCGCGGGCCAGAGGGGAGCAACTAGCGTCAACCTTGTCCCTTCGTGAGAGGCGAACTTCTGCAGTACCTTGTTGACAATCTTGAACGGTAGGAATGAGTAGAGATCTAGATGTGACCAATCTAGGAGAAAGGCATCTATATGTATTGCTGCTGGGTCCGGGACTGGTGAGCAATAGATTGGAAGCCTCTTGGTCAGCGAGGTTGCAAAGAGATCTATGGTTGGTTGGCCCCAAGTGGCCCAAAGTCTCTTGCACACATCCTTGTGGAGGGTCCATTCTGTTGGAATTACTTGCCCTTTCCGACTGAGACAATCTGCTATGACATTCAAGTTGCCTTGGATGAACCTCGTTACAAGTGAGATGTCTTGACCTTTTGACCAGATGAGCAGGTCCCTTGCGATCTCGTACAACGTCAGTGAGTGGGTCCCTCCTTGCTTGGAGATGTACGCCAAGGCCGTGGTGTTGTCTGAGTTCACTTCCACCACTTTGCCTCGAAGGAGAGACTTGAAGCTTTTCAAGGCCAGATGTACTGCCAACAGCTCCTTGCAGTTGATATGCATGTTCCTCTGACTCGAGTTCCACAGTCCTGAGCATTCCCGACCGTCTAGTGTCGCGCCCCAGCCCACGTCCGATGCGTCCGAGAAGAGAACGTGGTTGGGAGTCTGAACAGCCAGGGGAAGACCCTCTCTTAAGTTGATATTGTCCTTCCACCAAGTCAGACAAGACTTCATCTTTTCGGAAATCGGGATCGAGACCGCTTCTAGCGTCTTGTCCTTTTTCCAGTGAAAAGCTAGATGGTATTGAAGCGGACGGAGGTGTAGTCTTCCTAATGACACAAATTGTTCCAGGGATGATAGCGTCCCTACCAGACTCATCCACAGCCTGACTGAGCAGCGTTCCTTCTTCAGCATGTTCTGGATGAATAACAGGGCTTGACTTATTCTGGGGGCCGACGGAAAAGCCCGAAAAGCTAGACTGTGAATCTCCATCCCTAAATACACAATAGTTTGGGATGGGACCAGTTGCAACTTTTCCAAATTGACTAGGAGTCCCAATTCCTTGGTCAGATCTAGAGTCCACTTGAGATCCTTCAGACAGCGACGACTGGAAGAGGCTCTGAGAAGCCAGTCGTCCAAATAAAGGGAGGCTCGGATGTCCGATAAATGGAGGAATTTGGCTACATTCCTCATCAGCCTCGTAAACACGAGAGGAGCTGTGCTTAGGCCAAAGCACAGGGCCCGAAACTGGTAGACCACCTTTTCGAAAACGAATCTCAGAAAAGGTTGGGAGTCTGGGTGGATGGGGACGTGGAAGTAGGCGTCCCTTAGGTCTAGGGAGACCATCCAGTCTTCCCTTCTGACCGCTGCTAAGACTGACTTTGTGGTCTCCATGGAGAACTTCGTCTTTGTGACAAAGACATTCAGAGCACTGACGTCTAGCACCGGCCTCCACCCTCCTGTCTTCTTAGAAACCAGGAAGAGGCGGTTGTAGAATCCCGGTGATTGAAGGTCCGAGACTTTGACCACCGCTCCCTTCTCTAGCAAAAGAGACACTTCCAGCTTCAGGGCTTGTCTCTTTTCTTCCTCTCTGTACCTGGGAGAGAGATCGATGGGAGACGTTGCTAGAGGGGGTTTGCGTACAAAAGGGATCTTGTACCCCTCTCTGAGCAACTTCACAGATTGTGAATCTGCGCCTCTCTTCTCCCAGGCTTGCCAGAAGTTCTTAAGTCTGGCTCCCACTGCTGTCTGAAGTTGCGGGCAGTCAGACTCTGCCCTTAGAGGACTTGGATCCTTTCCTCTTTCCTCGCTTCCCTTCGGCACGAGCACCTCCTCTGCTGGAGGCTCTGCCACGAAAAGGCGGAATAAAGCGAGACGCTGGAGTGTCAATCCTCGGTCTAGCTGACAACGTAGGCAAAGGGGGAGCTTTGCGAGCTGAGGACGCAACTAGATCGTGAGTGTCCTTCTGCACTAACGAAGCAGCTATTTCCTTTATCAGGACTTCTGGAAATAGGCACTTGGAAAGGGGAGCAAAGAGAAGCTCAGATCTCTGGCCTGGTGTAACTCCAGCAGAAAGGAACGAGCAGAGAGACTCTCGCTTTTTCAGGACTCCGGACACAAATGAGGCAGCAAGCTCATTGGACCCATCACGGACGGCCTTGTCCATGCAGGACATAATGAGCAAAGAAGTCTCTTTATCTGTCGAAGAGATTTTCCTGCTCAGGGCTCCTAGGCACCAGTCTAAGAAGTTAAAGACTTCAAAAGCCCTAAAGATTCCTTTCATAAGATGGTCCAAGTCCGATGATGACCAACAAATCTTTGAGCGTCTCATGGCAAGGCGGCGGGGAGAGTCTACAAGACTTGAGAAGTCGCCCTGGGCAGAGGCAGGAACTCCCAAGCCGAGAACTTCTCCCGTGGCATACCAGACGCTCGATCTAGAAGAGAGTCTAGCAGGGGGAAAAGCAAATGCTGTCTTTCCTAAACTCTTCTTGGACTCTAACCAGTCTCCTATCACCCGCAAAGACGAGCGTGCGAGGACGAGTCTAGTAAAGGCAGGTGCGGTAGAAGGCATGCCTAAAACAAACTCTGAAGGCGGAGAACGAGGAGCCACAGAAACAAACTGGTCAGGAAACAACTCTTTGAAAATAGCCAAAACTTTTCTAAAGTCCAAAGAGGGTTGAGTAGACTTAGGCTCGTCCAGTTCTGATTGTTGATCATCTTGATGTGCAGCAACATCATCATCAGAAAGTTCCTCATCCGAAAACTGATGAGGAAACGGCAACGGAGTGGGTAACGTCTGGTTCGCTGAGTCCGGTCGCACTGGTGCATGCGTGACGGAGCCGGACGCAACGTCATGGAACTGCTGCACAGTCTGCAAACTGTCAACAACCATGGTAGCGCGAGGACGCACAGCGTCTACCCGAGACTGTCTAGACTGACTGGGTTGCGCAGTGGAAACCACACTGGGTTGCGGAGGTTGACGCACCGCGTCAAAACAAGTCACCTCTGATGGTTGTTGAACGTCCAGAACGTCAACAACAACCTCCGTGCGTCGCTTAACGTCAACATGCGGCTGGCAGCCCACACTGGATCGCATCGGTGGAGGTACCCCCTCAACTGGTGTACGTGAGAAGGTTACCTCAGCGTCAACAGGACGCACAACCGATCGCTTGGAAGGTTGTAGGCTAGGTACTGCACTCGCTGCTGGTACGGCAGCAACCTTCTCCGCATGAAAGTCCTGCATCAAAGACGTAAGCTTGGACTGCATGTCTTGCAGCAAAGCCCATTTAGGGTCTACGGGAGCAGGTGCGGCGACAGACGGTGTTAGTGTCTGAAGCGGTACCGCTTTGCCTCTCTTAGGCGGTGAGCAGTCATCAGATGACGGCAACGAGTCCGAACTGACCCAGTGGCTACAACCGGGACGTTGGACTTGTCCTGAAGGGACCGATTTACGTTTCAAAGGCCGTGAGACCTTGGTCCAAAGTTTCTTACGAGAAACACCTTCAGACGACGAGGTATAAATGGGCTCTCTCGTCTTACGTAGGTAGGGGCGATCTTGGGGAGATACGCCCGATACCATGGAGGGAACGTCTGTTCGCTGATTAAAGCCTCTCGAACCCATGCGTCGTACGACATTGCTTCTCCCCTGGACTTGGGAGCTTGCAAGAGGTCCCGGACTAGGAGGACGACAGGCACGAACAGACGAACCCTCAAGCGCAACACTGTTCACAACACTATCACTTGGCACTTTCGCACTACCCACTGCACTTTGGCACTTAAGCTCCTTAACATCCGCCATGAGCTGATTGCGGTCACTTGCAAGGGACTCAACTCTCTCACCCAGAGCCTGGATGGCACGCATCATGTCAGCCATCGATGGTTCCTGAGTGCTAGGAGGGGGGTTAGGAACAACCACTACAGGGGAAGGAATAGGTTGTGGGGCATGAGGAGAGGAAACATCAATAGACCTTGAAGAGCTTCTCCTAACTCTATCTCTCTCTAGCCTGCGTGTGTACTTTTCAAATTCGATAAAATCGAATTCCGAAAGGCCCACGCACTCCTCACACCGATCTTCCAATTGACAGGTTTTACCCCCGACAATTGGAACAAACAGTGTGAGGGTCGATAGAAGCCTTCGGAAGACGCCTAGAACAGTCCCTAGCATTGCATTTCCTAAATTTGGGAACTTGTGAAGGGTCAGCCATTTTGAATTGGTCAAGGAAAAATTCCAAAAACGATCTAAGTCATCAACAATGAATCTGTTACAAAAAAGAGTTCAAGGATTTGTTTGAAGAAAAACCCTGCACAGCAAAAGCTCAAAACCAGAATATAGTACTTCACCAATAAGATGTGAAAAACTCCAGTTTAGCAACAGCGAGTAGAGTACGTCTTGTCGACACGTCGACAGAGAGAAAATTGAGTCTTTGTTTACATAAGAGCTGGGTATCTGGTCGACAGATGGCGCTGTTGGGCACACCCGCAACCTGTATAGCGATCGCTGGCGAGTTTTTTCTGTACAGTTTGTCTGTCGAGCAACAGAGTTGCAGCTATATATTCACCGGCTAAGTTAAATATTTAAAATACACTATTAGTACTGTAGGAAAACTGTGGGAAAGAAGAAACTATTCCTTGGACAAGAAACACAATATTTGTTTGGTATTTTAAGTGACAGTGGATTCCCTATTCTAGCCTTTAACAGGAAAGTCCTTGGGAGACCACACATCTTAACCCCAAGAAGATGGTTTGAATTTGCATGAAAATATCTTAAAAATTTTATTTTCCTTAGTAAAATAAATTTTTGAATATACTTACCCGATGATCATGTAGCTGCAACTCTGTTGCCCGACAGAAAAAACCTAAGGTCGGGATACGCCAGCGATCGCTATACAGGTGGGGGTGTACAACAACAGCGCCATCTGTCGAGTAGGTACTCAGGTACTTCTTGTCAACAAGAACCAATTTTCTCCTCGGTCCACTGGGTCTCTATGGGGAGGAAGGGAGGGTCCTTAAATTCATGATCATCGGGTAAGTATATTCAAAAATTTATTTTACTAAGGAAAATAACATTTTTCAATATTAATCTTACCCGATGATCATGTAGCTGATTCACACCCAGGGGGGTGGGTGGAGACCAGCATACATGTTAACATTAGAAGCTAAGTATCCCGTATTTCATTTTAGCAGTTATTCAAAATAACAAACATAAAATAAATAAGTACCTGGTAAGGAAGTCGACTTGAACCATTACTCTGCCTTTTTAAGTACGTCTTCCTTACTGAGCCTCGCGATCCTCTTAGGATGCTGAGCGACTCCTAGGTGCTGAAGTATGAAGGGCTGCAACCCATACTAAAGGACCTCATCACAACCTCTAATCTAGGCGCTTCTCAAGAAAGAATTTGACCACCCGCCAAATCAACCAGGATGCGGAAGGCTTCTTAGCCTTCCGTACAACCCAAAAACAACAATAAAAAGCATTTCAAGAGAAAGATTAAAAAAGGTTATGGGATTATGGGAATGTAGTGGTTGAGCCCTCACCTACTACTGCACTCGCTGCTACGAATGGTCCCAGGGTGTAGCAGTTCTCGTAAAGAGACTGGACATCTTTAAGGTAAAATGATGCGAACACTGACTTGCTTCTCCAATAGGTTGCATCCATTACACTCTGCAGAGAACGGTTCTGTTTGAAGGCCACTGAAGTAGCGACAGCTCTAACTTCATGTGTCCTTACCTTCAGCAAAGCATGGTCTTCTTCCTTCAGATGAGAATGGGCCTCTCTAATCAAAAGCCTGATGTAATAAGAAACTGCGTTCTTAGACATCGGTAAAGCAGGTTTCTTAATAGAACACCATAAAGCTTCTGATTGTCCTCGTAATGGCTTTGTACGTCTTAAATAGTACTTAAGAGCTCTTACTGGGCATAGTACTCTCTCTTGTTCGTTACCAACCAAGTTGGACAGGCTTGGGATCTCGAATGACTTGGGCCAAGGACGAGAAGGAAGCTCGTTTTTAGCTAAAAAACCAAGCTGTAAGGAACATGTAGCCGTTTCAGATGTAAAACCTATGTTCCTGCTGAAGGCGTGAATCTCACTGACTCTTTTAGCTGTTGCTAAGCAAACGAGGAAAAGAGTCTTTAATGTGAGATCCTTAAAAGAGGCTGATTGAAGCGGTTCGAACCTTGCTGACATCAGGAACCTTAAAACCACGTCTAGGTTCCAACCTGGTGTGGCTAACCGACGCTCCTTTGAGGTCTCAAAAGACTTAAGGAGGTCCTGTAGATCTTTGTTGGTGGAAAGATCTAAGCCTCTGTGGCGGAAGACTGCTGCCAACATGCTTCTGTAACCTTTGATCGTAGGAGCTGATAGGGATCTTACATTCCTTAGATGTAAAAGGAAGTCAGCTATCTGCGTTACAGAGGTACTGGTTGAGGAAACTGCATTCGCCTTGCACCAGCTTCGGAAGACTTCCCATTTTGACTGGTAGACCTTGAGAGTGGATGTCCTCCTTGCTCTGGCAATCGCTCTGGCTGCCTCCTTCGAAAAGCCTCTAGCTCTTGAGAGTCTTTCGATAGTCTGAAGGCAGTCAGACGAAGAGCGTGGAGGCTTGGGTGTACCTTCTTTACGTGCGGCTGACGCAGAAGGTCCACTCTTAGAGGAAGAGTCCTGGGAACGTCCACTAGCCATTGCAGTACCTCGGTGAACCATTCTCTCGCGGGCCAGAGGGGAGCAACCAACGTCAACCGTGTCCCTTCGTGAGAGGCGAACTTCTGCAGTACCTTGTTGACAATCTTGAACGGAGGGAACGCATACAGGTCTAGATGGGACCAATCCAGAAGAAAGGCATCTACGTGAACTGCTGCTGGATCCGGAATCGGTGAGCAATAATTTGGGAGCCTCTTGGTCATCGAGGTAGCGAACAGATCTATGGTGGGCTGACCCCACAGGGCCCATAGTCTGCTGCAAACATTCTTGTGAAGGGTCCACTCTGTGGGGATGACCTGACCCTTCCGGCTGAGGCGGTCTGCCATGACATTCATGTCGCCTTGAATGAACCTCGTTACCAGCGATATCTTTCAATCTTTTGACCAGGTGAGGAGGTCCCTTGCGATCTCGAACAACTTCCTCGAATGAGTCCCTCCTTGTTTGGAGATGTACGCCAAGGCTGTAGTGTTGTCGGAGTTCACCTCCACCACCTTGCCTAGAAGGAGGGACTTGAAGTTTCTCAAGGCCAGATGAACTGCCAATAGCTCCTTGCAGTTGATGTGAAGTGTTCTTTGCTCCGGATTCCACGTGCCCGAGCATTCCCGTCCGTCCAGTGTCGCACCCCAGCCCGTGTCCGATGCGTCCGAGAAGAGAAGGTGGTCGGGGGTCTGAACAGCCAATGGTAGACCTTCCTTGAGAAGAATGCTGTTCTTCCACCACGTCAGCGCAGACTTCATCTCTTCGGATATAGGAACAGAGACCGCTTCTAGCGTCATGTCCTTTCTCCAGTGAGCAGCTAGATGATACTGAAGGGGGCGGAGGTGGAGTCTCCCTAACGCGATGAACTGGGCCAGCGATGAAAGCGTCCCTGTTAGACTCATCCACTGCCTGACTGAACATCGGTTCCTTCTCAGCATGCTCTGGATGCATTCTTGGGCTTGTCTGATTCTGGGGGCCGACGGAAAAGCCCGAAAAGCTCGACTCTGAATCTCCATACCTAGATAGACAATGGTTTGGGATGGGACGAGTTGGGACTTCTCTATATTGACCAGGAGACCCAATTCCTTGGTCAGATCCATAGTCCATTTGAGATTCTCCAGACAGCGACGACTTGACGGAGCTCTTAAAAGCCAGTCGTCCAAATAGAGGGAGGCTCTGATGTCTGCCAAATGCAGGAATTTGGCAATATTCCTCATCAGTTTGGTAAACACAAGAGGTGCCGTGCTTAGGCCAAAGCACAGGGCTTGGAACTGGTAAACGACCTTTCCAAAGACGAACCTTAGGAAAGGTTGGGAGTCTGGATGGACGGGGACGTGAAAGTACGCGTCTTTTAGGTCCAACGAGACCATCCAGTCTTCCTTCCTGACCGATGCTAGCACCGACTTCGTCGTCTCCATGGTGAACGTCTGCTTGGTGACAAAAGCATTGAGAGCACTGACGTCCAGCACCGGTCTCCACCCTCCTGTCTTCTTCGCTACCAGGAAGAGACGGTTGTAGAAGCCCGGGGATTGATGGTCCCGGACTATGACTACCGCTCCCTTTTGTAGCAAGAGAGACACCTCTTGCTGTAAAGCTAGCCTCTTGTCCTCCTCCTTGTAGTTGGGAGAGAGGTTGATGGGAGTAGTTGCTAGAGGGGGATTGCGCAAGAACGGAATCCTGTACCCCTCTCTTAGCAACTTCACAGACTGAGCGTCTGCACCTCTGTTCTCCCAAGCCTGCCAGTAGTTCTTGAGCCTGGCTCCCACTGCTGTCTGGAGAGGAAGGCAGTCAGATTCTGCCTTTTGAGGACTTGGAACCCTTCTTCTTTTTGCCACGTTGACTTTCGGCACGGGTACCTCCTCTGCTGGAGGTTCTGCCACGAAAGGGCGGGATGAACCTAGATGCTGGTGTGTCCATCCTAGGTCTAGGCACGGCAGGTAAAGCTGTGACTTTACGTGCGGAAGACGCCACCAGGTCATGGGTATCCTTCTGGATCAACGAGGCAGCAATCCCCTTGATCAGCTCTTCCGGAAAGAGACACTTGGAAAGCGGAGCAAACATCAACTCCGACTTCTGGCATGGTGTGATCCCCGCAGACAAGAAGGAGCAAAGGTGATCTCGCTTCTTAATCACTCCGGACACGTACGAAGCCGCAAGCTCGCCAGACCCATCCCGAATGGCTTTGTCCATGCATGACATGATAAGCATGGCAGAGTCCTTATCCGAAGGGGAGGTCTTTCTGCTTAACGCTCCCAAACACCAGTCCAGGAAGTTGAAGATCTCAAAAGCACGAAAAACTCCCTTCAACAGATGGTCCATGTCCGAAAAGGACCAGCAAATCTTGGAACGTCTCATAGCCAGCCTGCGGGGAGAGTCAACCAGACTTGAGAAGTCGCCCTGGGCAGAGGCAGGAACTCCCAAGCCGGGTTCCTCTCCCGTGGCATACCAGACGCTAGATTTGGAAGCAAGCTTGGTAGGTGGAAAGATGAAGGCTGTCTTCCCCAGTTGCTTCTTGGACTGCAACCACTCTCCCAGTACCCTTAAAGCTCTCTTGGATGAGCGCGCGAGTACGAGTTTCGTAAAGGCAGGAGCTGCTGACTGCATGCCTAAAGCGAACTCCGAGGGAGGTGAGCGCGGGGTTGCAGACACAAACTGGTCCGGATACAACTCCCTAAACAGGGCAAGGACCTTCCTAAAGTCTAAGGAGGGAGGCGTAGACTTGGGTTCTTCTATGTCGGAGTGCGGATCGTCCAAATGCGCAGCTTCGTCGTCATCAGATACTCCTTCATCCGAATGTTGAGGAGGAAGTGGCAAAGGTGGAGCAGAAAGCTGAACGGCTGAATCCGGCAGCACGGGTGCATGCGTAGCTGCACTGGATCCAACATCATGCCGCTGCTGTTCAGTCTGAGAGCTGGCAACAACAAAAGCGGAGTGCTGGTGCGTGGGAGGGACTGCCGTGGGTTGCGGAGACTGCCGCATTGCGTCAAAACACGGCAGCTTGACAGCACCTTCCCACTGCTGATGCGGTAGCTCACGCATGTCAACGGAGGGTGCCGCATGTCGGCTAACGTCAACATGCGTCTGGCAGGGTCGACTGCGCATCAGTGGTGGAGCTCTCACAGGCGGAGTGTGGGAGCAGGCAGCCGCAGTATCTGCTGAGCGCACAACCGTGGCAGGTTGTAGGTTAACAGGTGCAGTGTCAACCTTCTCAGCACGATACTCCTGCATGAAGGAAGCAAGCTGAGACTGCATAGTCTGCAGCATAGACCACTTAGGGTCTACCGTGGTTGGTGCGGCAACAGACGGAGTGATTGCCTGCTGCGGAACCACTCTACCTCTCTTGGGAGGTGTGCAGTCTTCGGAAGACTGCGGCGAGTCCGAACTGACCCAGTGGCTACACCTGGGCCGTTGGACTCGCTCGGATGGGACCTTGCGCTTGAGAGGTCGTGAGACCTTGGTCCAACGTTTCTTCCTAGAAACTTCTTCCACAGACGAGGAATGAATGGGCTCACTCGTCTGTTTGTGGATGGGACGATCTCTGCAAGATACGTCCGCAACCACTGAGGGTACATCCGTACGCTGATCAAGGCCTGTCGAACCCTTTGGTCCTTCGACATTGCTTCTCCCCTGGGCTTGGGAGCTTGCAAGAGGTCCCGGACTGGGAGGACGACTGGCACGAACAGATGCACCCTCATGCGTAACACTGACACTGACACTTTTCACCGCACTTGCACTCACTACACTTCCCACTGCACTTTTCTCTTTCAACTCTTTGACATCGGCCAAAAGTTGATTCCGGTCATTAGCTAATGACTCCACTCTGTCACCAAGAGCCTGAATGGCACGCATCATGTCCGCCATCGAGGGTTGAGCACTAGTAGCAGGGTCGGGAGTCACCACTACAGGGGAAGGAATAGGTTGAGGGGCATGGGGAGAGGAAAAATCAATTGAGCGAGACGAACTCCTCCTGATCCTATCCTTCTCTAGCCTACGTGCATTCTTTAGGAATTCATTAAAATCGAATTCCGAAAGCCCAGCGCATTCATCACATCGATCTTCCAATTGACAGGATTTACCCCTACAATTGGAACAAACGGTGTGAGGATCTATAGAGGCCTTCGGAAGACGCCTAGAACAGTCCCTAGCGCTACACTGCCTGTACTTAGGGACTTGAGAATGGTCAGACATCTTGAATTAGCCAGGGGGGAATCCAAAATCTATCAAAAGTCGTCAACAATTAATCCAAAACTAATCAAAAAAGCTTGATAAGCTAATGATAATAACTCCTGTACAGCGAAAGCTAATATCTAGAGAGAATACATCACCAAAAGCGTGAAATCAACTCCAGAAACAACAGCGTATCCAAGTAGGTCTTGCCGGTGGCACGACAGAGGAAAAATTGGTTCTTGTTGACAAGAAGTACCTGAGTACCTACTCGACAGATGGCGCTGTTGTTGTACACCCCCACCTGTATAGCGATCGCTGGCGTATCCCGACCTTAGGTTTTTTCTGTCGGGCAACAGAGTTGCAGCTACATGATCATCGGGTAAGATTAATATTGAAAAAGCAAATTATACTAAAAAAAATTATTAAAATCAAATTGAATGGAGTAAGAAGTGGAAACATGTTTAAATCTAAGAAAACAATAGTAAACAGATTCATGAAATAATGGTACTCCTCTCCAAAATAAAATGTTTCTGAATATTCAAGAACATACCTGAGTAATCAGTTTATGCTGTTTAACTCTATTCAACCCTTTGAAATCTATGGATTCCACCCAAACTTCATACATTGAACCACAGCCTCCTGCAAAATAAATATTTCAATCAATGAAATAATTAAAAAAAAAAACATTATTCATAGTAAAAAAAATATTCATAACCATACTATCATATGTCCTCATTTAACATCATAAAAAAAGGATTTATAGTAAAACACTGTACATCTTGTTCATTAATCACCGTTAAGTAAACTTTATTCAAGATTATGATGGATACAAACGTAGCATTGTTAAGTTAAAATATTTTATGCAAATAAAAAATGATTCCATAAAAATCTTAAATACTGTAACATTATTTCTACTATATTAAAGGTTAAAGGTGTCTGTTTGCAGTTCCAGTTTCATCAGAATAGATGCTCACCAGAACGTCAGCCGGGAAGCCCAGCCCCCAATGTGGTGCCCAACCACAAAAATGGCCTCCCCAGTAAACAACTTAAACTCACGTTCACGGGCTAGGATTGATCAGCTGCCATATGAATGCTAGGCAAACATGTTACCACTGTACTAGCCAAGAGGCTAGTACACCATAAGAGGGAAAACAATAAGACAATACAGTTTTATAGATTATATACGAAAAATTTATTTCAATGTTGTTACTGTTCTTGAATATTTTATTTGAATTGTTAATTATTTCTCTTATAGTTTCCTTATTTCCTTTCCTCACAGGCTATTTTACCCTGTTGGAGCCCTCAGGCTTATAGCATCCTGCTTTTCCAACTAGGGTTGTAGCTTAGCCAATAATAATAATAATAATAATAATAATAATAATAATAATAATAATAATAATAATAATAATAATAATATGCCAAGTGAGGATGAAATTTTAAACTGAATTGTTTGATCAAATTATGCCATTACACTGTGCTTCTGAGTAAATTTACTGCTAAATGTGTACTAATACGAAACATGTGGAAGATCCTCAACTTACAAACCCAAATTCAATGGAAATCATGAATCTCAAATACTGTATTGAAAGTTCATAATGAAATACTGTCATAAAACAATATTGAATAACCTAAGGCAGTAAGCAAGACTTCATTTGCAATATGAAACAGGACCACCTGCTGAATTTTGCAGATGAGAGTCGTAAGCATAAAAGTTAGCTGAAGCCTACAAACAGCTTCTTGGAACCTTTTAAGTTTGTAAGTTAAGGATTTTCTGTATCTACCTTTATTACTAAATTTCATGGTTGCAGAGTCTGTGGTTCCTATGCCACCAGCTCTCACTCATTTGAAGATTATATTTCTTAACAGAATTAAGAGGATGAATTTCCCCATAAGGAAAGAAGGTAGAGGTTGCAAGACCCAGATGAGCAGGAGCAACCTCTGGGTAAGTTTAAGGTGTGCTTATAGTTACATTCTAAGTTGCAGGATCAGAATTAGCAGTGACGCTCCAAGAAGCAACAGGAGAGTGAGGCAAACGGCCCAAAAAAAAACCCGAACAAAGAGTATGAAAGCCATATGGAGTTTTGATGACCGTAAGCACATGCAGAGCAGTCAAGAGAAGTTGCCTGCTTCATCAGAAAACCAAGGATGAATAGGAAGGTCCCTTGTCACAATCCGCTCTATGAGTGTGAGGATTTAGTGCCGAAGATTGGCTTTGGAATGCCAGAAAGCTCTGTGCACCTAGAAATGAAATCGCTACATCAACATAGTGCTGAATGAAAGCATGTAACAGGAGCCCTATGACTTGTACATTCCGTTCACTGAAGCGTAGATAGATTTGGCGAGTCAAGCAGTACATGATCTAAGTAATAATTAAGCCTAACGATGTTTAACTTCGCTGAACAAACAAGAAGCAGATTTTTCAATGAGGTATATCCAATGACTAGTCTCGGCAGGATGGGTCGTCTAGAACTAAGAGACGAGAATGTCTTGCTCGGTATTCATTAGGGGGAGTTGGGGTGTTGTCTATTTATAAGCTTCCTCGAAATCTGACGACAGAACATAGATAGGACGGCGCTCTCTATCTTGAACGAAAAGCAAGTGTTCATTCTCAACGAAAGCAAGTGCTCGGTCTCGTACAGGAACAAGTGTTTGGTCTTGTACAGGAGCATGTATTCAGTCACGTACAAGAGCAAGTGTTCGGTCTTGTACAGGAGCATGTGTTCAGTCACGTACAAGAGCAAGTGTTCGGTCTCGTACAGGAGCAACTCTTCGGTCTCGTACAAGAGCAAGCATTCAGTCTCATACAGGAGCAAGTGTTCAATCTTGTACAAGACTAAGTACTAGAAAGAACTACATATTGAAACAACTCTGCGTTCCCAGTACGTACTGCTCCTTATGGTACATAACCGTTCTTTTTGGCACTTCCTTTCAAAAAGAGTGGTATGTTAGGTACATTTCTGGTACGTACTGCTCCTCTGGGTACATACTGTCCTGTTGTATATTTATTTAATGAGTGACATGTTAGGTACATTCTCCGTATGTACTGTTCTTGATACATCCCTTTACTCTGAAAAATATGTAACATCCTCGAATGAACGAGGAGATTACAATCACGATATACTCCAACTGATTGCACCTACATCAACAACTAGATATATGCATCCTAGGTGCACACAGATTCCTGGCAAGGGTAGAAAGCAGGCGAGTGTGGATTCCAGGAGTGCCTGAATTCCTGTTTTATCGATGCGAGCAGATTCCCAATGCATGTGGACTATTGTAGCGTGTGGCTTCCAGGAGTATAGTTCTTCTGATAGTGCACACGAACAGGTGAGTGTTTATGAAACTACACCATCCTGTAGATAGTTCTGCAGTAGTTATGCAACTAGCTCGAACAGTCTTCCCTTCTCCATCATAAGGCTCAATACTACACAGTATTCTAGAAGTTTTATTTCACCTTTGACCAAATTGTGGAAAGATTTTCCAAATCTTCTAATTGAATTGGTGGAACTTCAGAAGTTTAAACTATTTGCAAACGCTCTTCTACTGGCTTCAATTCTTGAGGGGCGTTGAATTGCTTGTCAATGACCAAAATCTTCCTGGACAGAAGAGCTGTGACTGCCTCACAGAGTTCCATACACTCACTAATGAGGGGAAGAACCTACACTAAGAAGCACTCAGACTCGGGGGTTCTCTGACTTCTTTAGGACTGGACAAGGATTAGGTCTTTCTTCGAATCAAATCATGGTAATTGTTTACAACACCATGCTTTCCATTTACTACAAAATAATGCAATCCTGCAGTTCTCATTTTCTTGCACAGTAATTAGGTGGTTATTTAAATTCTGGGAAAGCAATAATCAGCAAGTTATGTTGAGGAAGGGGGAAGGGGTCGTAAAAAGAAAATAGCTCAGTTTCCTCACTAAACGACTTGGAACTGACATGTCAGCATAGTCAACCAAACAGACTTCGTGATGCCAGCGTACATAAACAGAAGTTCGTGATGCCAGCGTACATTTGATATACGGTACATTCAAAATATACTTAATCAAAATTTGAGTGATTACTCAGAAGTGTCACTATTTGTAAATTGCATATTTTATGGACACTTGAGTAATTAATCCATTTTTAATTAAGTATATTTTGAATATACAGTACATCAAATGTACGCTGGCATCACGAACCTCTGTTTATGTACGCTGGCATCACGAATTCTGTTTGGTTGACTATGTTGACATGTCAGTTCCAAGTCGTTTAGTGAGGGAACCGAGCTATTTTCTTTTTATAACCCCCTCCCCCTTCCTCAACATATCTTACTAATTATTGCTTTCTCAGAATTTAAATAACCCCCTAATTACTGTGCAAGAAAATGAAAACTGCAGGATTGCATTATTTTGGAGTAAATGGAGAGCGTGGTGTTGTAAACAATTACCCAAATCACTTGTAAAATTGTGTCTCATCCCCTGGATCCAGGAACTTATACATTACAGACTGATCTACGAATGGTCTTTGCCCAAGTCAGTATCAGAATGTTCCCTGGCAACAACAGCCTACCTATAGAAGTAAGAAGAGGTACCATGCATCCTTGCCACTGGTGCCTAGGTATGGGTGTCTGGCCCAGCTTAGAGGTCAGAAGTACAACAAAAGAGGGACCAACCAAATAAGGTAGGAAGTACGAACAAAAAGGGACCAATCAAATAAGGTAGGAAGTACGACAAAAGAGGGACCAACCAAATAAGGTAGGAAGTACGACAAAAGAGGGACCAACCAAATAAGGTCGGAAGTACGAACAAAAAAGGACCAACCAAATAAGGTAGGAAGTACAACAAAAGTGGGACCAATCAAATAAGGTAGGAAGTACAACAAAAGAGGGACCAACCAAATAAGGTCAGAAGTACGACAAAAGAGGGACCAACCAAATAAGATAGGAAGTACGGCAAAAGAGGAACCAACCAAATAAGATCGGAAGTATGACAAAAGAGGGACCAACCAAACAAGGTCGGAAGTACGACAAAAGAGGGACCAACCAAACATAGACCTGGGACTACACTACCAACCAAACGACTGTGAGAGGTGTCAGACCGAGATGGTCCTGTAATGAAAAGCATGGAATTAGAAAGGTTGAAGCTTAAATTCCATTACTACCTGACCACCAAAGCCGGAGCTCTGAGAGGAGAAGGAGCCTTCATGTGCTACCAGTGTGATAGCAGCAGTCATCACACCTGGCTTACTCTCTGGTCACCTAACCAACAGGACACCTTCCACCGGGTGAGTACTGTACCATCTGCCTCTCCTGGAAGAGTGAAGTCACTAGAAACCAGATATGATTTCTTGCAATTGACCTTCATTTTAGACTTCTACTACTACTTATGAGAAGTAGTGTCAGAATTGGAAGAAGGTACTGTGGCATGAAAGATACACCTATCGGCAAGCCATACAACCAGATTTGTCCAGTTAGGACTGTTTATGTGCAATATGGAGTTTTTATGATAAAACAAAGTTTTATGAATACTTACCTGGCAGTTATATATATATAGCTATAGTCTCTGACTTTCAGCAGAATTTTTCAAAAATCGCGGCAACCGCCTTGTGGTGGTTGTGCGGTTAGGTGGTTAACAACCCTTACAGGGTGGTACTTGGAATCATTCCCGTTTTCTGTTCTTCAGATCATCTATGCCCGACCTGTCTCCTGAGGGGAGGTGGGTGGGCCTTAGAATATATATATAACTGCCAGGTAAGTATTCATAAAACTTTGTTTTATCATAAAAACTCCATTTTTATGAATAGAACTTACCTGGCAGTTATATATATAAATAGCTGATTCACACACTTGGAGGAGGGTGATAGACAGTAAACATCGTTAGGGAAACAACAAAAAGTTGTAGGATAAAAAAAGACCTTGATTCCTTGCCTGCTAAGGTAGCTGACTTCAAAGGTTCCTGCCTCTTGAGTCGCTTTCCCTTAGGAGTGTCAGCCAGGATGGGACCTGCCATGCTGAAACCACTCAATCGAGTCTGTCAACGGGGTGAGACCAACAATCTGACTAGACTTCAGAACTACCTACTACCCTTATATTAAAAACTGCAACCTTACAAAAACTAACCACCTAACCTTTGCAGAATAGATATCAATTATCTATCTAGACTGAGGTGACTGTACCACAAGTCGACGTCCTCAGACAACCATTAAAAACACCAACCCACACACAGGCATACAAAAATTAAGGTTGAGGGAAGGTAGTAACTCCTTTGCCTAATACAGAAGCCGTAGCTACGTATGGGCCCAAGGTATAGCATTTCTCATAATCCACTCTCACCTCTCTGAGGTAATGAGAGGCGAACACAGAATTGCTTCTCCAGAACGTTGGATCCATAATTTGTCTGACCGACATGTTCTTGCGATAAGCAAGCGAAGTCGCAATGGCTCTCACTTCGTGAGCCTGCACTTTTAAAAGGCCGAAGTGCTCTTCCTCACACAAGATATGCGCTTCTCTTATAACTTCCCTCAGGAAAAAAGACAAAGCGTTCTTTGAAAGGGGCTTTTGCGGATCCTTCACCGAACACCACAAGGAGTTAGAAGAGCCTCTCACATTCTTAGTGTGAGACAAGTAAGCTTTGAGGGCTCTAACTGGACAGAGGAGCCTCTCTTGCTCTTGACCCACTAGGTTAGTAAGGTTAGGAACCTCAAAAGTCCTTGGCCAGGGCTCTGAAGGGTTCTCGTTCTTGGCGAGGAAATCCATTCTTAAGGCACAAACCGCTCCATTCTGATTGAAGCCTACCTGTTTTACAATCGCATGGACCTCACTGACCCTTATAGCTGTGGCTAGGGCCATAAGGAAGAGGGTTTTCTTCGTAACCTATCTAAGAGAAGCTTGTGAGATGGGTTCAAATCTCTTGGTGCAAAGAAATTTAAGAGCCACATCCAGGTTCCAAGAAGGGGGCTTTAACTGAACCTGTTTGGTTGTCTCAAAAGACTTCACGAGGTTTTGCAAGTCCTTATCGTGAGACAAATCTAAGCCTCTATGTCGACAGACTGTATAGAGAATACTTCTGTACCCTTTGATTGTGGACACTGCCAGCTTAGCGTCCTGTCTGAGGTATAACCAAAAAACAGCAATCTGACTCACAGAGGTAGTGGATGAGGAAACCTTGTGCTTCCTACACCAAGCTCTAAAAGTCTCCCACTTGGATTGGTAGACTCTTTGTGAAGAGACCCTCCTCGCTCTGGCGATAGCTTTTGCAGCTTGCGCCGAAAATCCTCTCGCTCTGACAAGCTTCTCGATAGTCTGAAGGCAGTCAGTTTGAGAGCGAGGGGGTTTTGATGATACCTCTCGAAGTGGGGTTGTCTGAGCAGCTTTGGACTTGCAGGAAGGCTTCTTGGGAAGTCCATCAACATGTCTACCACTTTTGTAAACCATTCTCTCGTTGGCCAGAATGGAGCTACTAGGATCATTCGTCCCGAATCAAGGAGGGCGAATTTCCTGACGACCAGACTGATGATCTTGAACGGGGGAAAGGCATATGTGTCCATCCCCGTCTAATCCATCAAAAAGGCGTCCACCGCTATTGCCTCCTTGTCCGGAACAAGGGAGCAATAGTTGAGGATCCTCTTGTTCAAGTTGGAGGCGAAAAGGTCTACTAAGGGTCTCCCCCACAGCCTCCAGAGACTCTGACAGACCTGTTGGTTGAGGGTCCATTCTGTGGGAAGAACCTGCCCTTTCCTGCTGAGCATTTCCGCCCTCACCTTCCTCTGTCCCTGTACAAATCTCGTCAGCAGATCTACCTTGTTCTCCTTCGCCCAAAGAAGGAGCTCCATTGCTGTTTTGAACAGAGACAGAAAGTGAGTCCCCCCTTGCTTCCTGATGTACGCAAGAGCTGTGGTGTTGTCTGAGTTGACCTCCACAATCTTCCCTGACACTGAGTCTTTGAAGGCCTTTAGCCCTAGAAGAATGGCCATCAGCTCCTTGTTGTTGATGTGCCATCCCAACTGACTTTCTTCCCAAGAGCCTGAGACCTCCTTGCTTCCTAGTGTTGCTCCCCAACCTGACTCTTACGCGTCCAAAAACAACACTAGGTCTGGGTTCTTCTTGTACAGGGAGATCCCTTCCTCCAACAAGGCTGGATCCAGCCATCACTTCAGATGATCCTTGACCTCTGCTGGAATAGGGAAGGAAAAGGAGTCTTCCTGTGTCTTTCTGTTTCACATCTTTGAAAGAAAGTGCTGTAAAGGCCTTAGATGGAGTCTCTCCAGTGAGACAAACTGCTCAAGTGAGGAGAGAGTTCCCAGCAAACTCATACACTCCTCTTCTTGTCCAGGAAACTTCGGACCTTCTCGAGACACTTGGTCTGTCTTTCCTGATAGGGAGAAGCCGGAAAAAGAACTGAATTCAGAACTATTCCCAAATAGAGAATAGTCTGATTCAGCTTGGTCTGAGACTTCTCCCTGTTGATGACCAGGCCTAGATCTTGAGCCATCATAAAAGTCTTTCATAGATCCTCCAGACATTTCTCCTTCGATCGTGAACGTATCAGCCAATCGTCCAAATAAAACGATACCCTTATCCCCTCTTGATGCAGCCAGCCTGCCACATTCACCATTATCCTGGTGAAGACTTGAAGAGCCGTGCTGAGACCGAAGCAAAGCGCTCTGAACTGAAACACTTGCCCTGGATTACAAATCTCAGGTACTTCCTTGAAGTCGGATGGATGGGGACGTGAAAATACGCGTACTGATGCCAGCACAGACTGAGTCGTCTCCATGGAGAACTTCGTCTTCTACACGAAGACGTTCAGAGAGCTGATATCCAGGACGGGTCTCCATCCACCCTAGTTCTTGGGCACTAGAAATAAGCGATTGTAAAAGCCTGGGGAGGATAGATCCTGAACCGGTTTTATCGCTCCCTTGTCCAGCATTTGGTTGACTAGATCCAGGAGAGCCTTCTGTTTCCCCGGATCTGTGTACTGCGCTACTAAGGCTATCGGAGTATCTGAGAGAGGAGGCTTCTTCCTTGATGACTGAGAGGGATCAGGCGTCCGCCCCTCTTCTCTTCCAAGACTGCCAAAAACGTGACAGTCTTGTGCCTATCGTTGTCTGGAGGAGTTGAACATGACAAATTCGTAGGTAATTTGTATTTTTCCTAACTATACAAACCTTAGCTATTTAATATGGGTAATTACTTTCGGCGTAGCTGAAATGACGAGCCATTAGAATTTTAACGAGGGTTTACTACCCCATCGCTAGTTAGCGGGGGGTAGGGTACCCCTCACACACACCTGTGCTGAGCTCACTTTGCTTAGAGGTAGGACTTCACGGGGGATAGGGCTGGCGGGCAAGTTTGATTAAATAGCTAAGGTTTGTATAGTTAGGAAAAATACAAACTACCAACGAATTTGTCATTTGTTCCGTAACTGAAATACAAACCACACTATTTGATATGGGTGACTCACCCCTTAGGAAGGGTGGTAAGTCCCAGCCAGTACTGGTTTTTGGCTTTGCCCGGGGACTCAGTATCTGAGTGTGTCAGCACTCAACAATAAAGAGTCCCTGCACCTCGCTAGCACCTTGCTGCGCAAGGGCTGCAGCCTATGTAAGCTGTGTGTGAAGGTCTGAAGAGTGACTCGTCCTAGGAAGTTGACCTGTAGTCCTTTAGATGGAAACTTTAGGCTAGGACTCTCCCAATACCACCTCGTCAGGGTATGGGGACGTGACAGTATTAGCTTAATACGAGGAACACAAGGAAACATGGTTTACCTGCAGTGGTTTGAGGTCAGCTGTGCAGAGAACCCAGGATGCTGCTTTCCCCAAGAGAGGGGAGGATGAAGAAAAGAATAAGGGCCAGACAAACCTTTTCATTCATGCAGACTAAAACCAGGTAACAATGCCCTCAACTTTCTGCTACTTGTCCATTAAGGAGCCTGAGGTTTAAACCAGCTGTTGAGCAGCCACCACAGAGCCGATAGAGAACGTATCGAGCCTCCTGTGGGTCACGTCTTGCAGGTAGTGGGCTGTGAAGGTCGTCTGACGCTTCCACACCCCAGCTTGTAGAACCTGCGTCACAGAAGTTCTTTTTGAAGGCCAGGGACATAGCTACGCCCCTGACATCATGTGCTCTAGGGCGACGTGACGGAGGAGGGTCAGGATTCAGGGACAGATGGATTACCCTACGATTCCATGCTGAGATTGTATTCTTGGTAACAATCCTCTTTGTTCTCCCAGTGCTCACAAACAATGCCTGCACTTGGGGACGAACTGCAGCCGTTCTTTTGAGATATAGCCTCAGACTCCTTACTGGGCACAGTAGGAGATGGTCTAGGTCATCTGTTACAGAACGAAGACTGGAGATCTGGAAAGAGTCAAACCGAGGGTAAGGCACTCCCGGATTCTGAGTCTTAGCAAAAAACTCAGGGACGAATCTGAACGTTATCTCCCCCCATCCCCTTGAATGGGCGATGTCATACGAGAGACCATGAAGTTCACTGACTCGCTTGGCCGAGGCCAAAGCTAGTAGGAACACCGTCTTCCAAGTCAGGTGGCGATCTGAAGCTTGGCGTAATGGTTTGTAGGGAGGTCTCTTAAGAGACCTGAGAACTTGAACCACGTTCCATGGAGGAGGTCTCACTTCCGACTGAGGGCAGGTAAGTTCATAACTTCGTATGAGTAGGGAAAGTTCCAGTGAGGAAGAAATGTCCACTCCTTTGAGCCTGAAGGCTAGACTTAAGGCTGAGCAATAGCCTTTCACTGCCGAGACTGAAAGGCGCATTTCTTCTTGCAAATACACGAAGAACTCCGCTATTGCTGGAATAGTGGCATCTAGTGGAGAGATACCCCTTCCACGACACCAACCACAGAAAACTCGCCACTTTGCCCGGTAGACCCCTGCGGATGACCTTCGCAGGTATCCAGACATCCTGTTCGCAACTTGTTGCGAAAATCCTCTCTCCGCGAGGAGATGCTGGATAGTCTCCAGGCGTGAAGTCGAAGCGAAGCTACGGCTTTGTGAAAGATGTTGGCGTGTGGTTGTTTGAGTTGCTCGTGTCGTGGAGGGAGTTCTCTCGGAAGTTCCGTTAGGAGTTGAAGAAGGTCTGGAAACCATTCCGCGTGATGCCATAGCGGAGCTATAAGGGTCACCGGGAGATTGACCGATATTCTGTCGATGTTGTCCCACCGTTGTTGGAAGGCATCTTGCCAGAGTGCCTTGGGATCCGGGACTCGGGAGCAGTACAGCGGGAGCTCGAAGTTCAGCGCGGTAGCGAACAGATCCACAGTCGGGGAACCCCACAAAGTCAGGACTTTGTTGGCTACTAAATGATTCAAAGACCACTCGGTACTCAATATCTGAGACACTCTGCTCAGACTGTCGGCGAGCACATTCCTCTTGCCTGGAATGAAGCGAGCTGATAGTGGAATCGAGTGGACTTCGGTCCATCTCAGTATCTCTACTGCGAGATGGGATAGCTGCTCTGAAACGGTACCTCCCTGCTTGTTGATGTAAGCCACTACTGTGGTGTTGTCGCTCATCACCACCACAGAGTGACCCGCCAGGTAACGTTGGAACTGTTGAAGGACCAGGAATACGGCCTTCATTTCTAGCAGATTTATATGGAGGCACTTTTCTGATTCTGACCACAGGCCTGAGGTCCTGTGGTGCAGAACGTGGGGCCCCCACCCTTTCTTTGAGGCGTCCGAAAACAGCATCAAATCCGGGGGGACGACGAGAAGATCCACTCCTCTTCGTAGGTTCTCGTCTGTCACCCACCACTGAAGATCCGTCCGTTCCGCAGGACCTATAGGGATCATGACGTTTGGGGAATCGTGACTTTGATTCCACCGGGACTTGAGTCGCCATTGAAGAGATCTCATTCTGAGGCGACCGTTGGGAACTAGACGGGCCAAGGATGAGAGGTGACCGAGGAGACGTAACCACGATTGGGCTGGGAGCTCTTCTCGTCTGAGGAAAGGATTTGCGACCCTCCTCAGCCTTGCTATCCTGTCGTCTGATGGGAAGGCTTTGTGGAGATTGGTGTCTATGATCATGCCTAGATATACCAGTCTTTGAGTAGGAAGCAGAGAAGACTTCTCGAGATTTACCATGATCCCCAGATCTTGGCAGTCCCCGAAGTTCGTCTCGGTGTTGAAGAAGGGCTGACTCCGAGTCTGCTAGGATCAGCCAGTCGTCCAGATAACGGAGGAGACGGATGCCGATCCTGTGTGCCCACGACGACATTAGGGTGAACACTCTGGTGAAAACCTGAGGTGCTGTGGAGAGACCGAAATACAGCACCTTGAACTGGTACACCTTGTTGTCTAGGCTGAATCTTAAGTACTTCCTTGAAGACGGACAGACTGGGATCTGGAAGTACGCGTCCTTCAGGTCCAGTGTACACATGAAGTCTTGCGGTCTCACTGCAAGTCTGACCGTGTCTGCCGTCTCCATGCTGAACGGGGTCTGCTTGACAAACCTGTTCAGAGTTGAGAGGTCGATGACTGGTCTCCAGCCTCCAGACGCCTTCTTTACAAGAAAGAGTCGACTGAAGAAGCCTGGGGATCCATCGACGACCTGTTGGAGAGCGCCCTTCTTCAAAATGGTCTGGACTTCTGCCCGAAGGGCTTGCCCCTTGCCAATCCCATAGCAAAAGAGCTCAACGACACTGGATTCGCTGTCAGGGGAGGTAAAGATGTTGTGAACGGGACGCGATATCCTTGACTGATTACGGAAATCGTTCAGGAATCGGCCCCGAGTTGCTGCCACCTGTTTGCGCAACTTTGTAGGCATCCCCCCACTGGTGGACATGCAGGGGGACTGCCAATTCTAGCGTTTGTGGCCTCAGCCACTCCCTCTAGGATTCTTTCCTCCCCTGGAGGACTTTTTGCCTTTCTTGTCCTTGACAGGAAAAGGCTTCGACACTGTTGTCTTCGCTGCAGCTGCCGGTTTCGTGGTCTTGGTAGGAGAGAGTCCTGGTTGGACTTCCTCCACCTCTCGGCCGCCTGCTCCACGTCCTTAGGCTCAAACAAATTCTTCCACAAGATGGAAGAATGTCTGAGCCAGCTGATCTCGGTACGGGGGACCTTCTGGTGGAATCTCTCAGACACCGCATCTTGACGCTTTAAGATGGTATTAGCCCACAAGTTCGAGACTTGGTGGGCTAGAAACTCGATGGTACGAGTGCCTGAAAGTAGAAAGGTCTCCATGGCCTTCCTGGTACTCTCTTTGGACAAGTCCTCAGATCGTAACAGATGTCCAGCCACGAAGTTGTCTGCATGGCACACTTCACCACCTTCTCCTGGCTAAGGATCTCCGTAGCCGAGAACGACACTTGCCGGTTGGAGAGTCTCTCTAGAGGGACTCCCCTGGTAAGCTCTTCCAAAGCGTGGTGTAAGGGAAGAGCTAAACAAGTCTCCTCCATGATGTCAAAGTACCTCCTCTGATGGACACGAGGAGGCGGGAGGAGTTTGTTACCGGCGCTGGATCGGCTGGAGGAGGCAAGCTCGGAGAGCTGGCCTTCGACCTTATATCTGTCACTCTTAACCCCTTGAGACCAGGGCAAAGCCGCGCTGGCCTTAGAGGGTTTTTGAGTACCAAAGACTCGGTCCAAGACCGTGTCCTTGCCCTCACGAGGGGGAATCTTTGGATCCGCGAACCCATTGAGATTCCTCATAAGGGTCAGAACCTGCTAGAACACATGCTCTGACTCCTGTAGCTCTCCTCCTGAGGGGCTGGCAGCGATGTCTCCTGTCCCCAAAGGCTCTTCTCGGGGGGGACTCGTGGACTTTCTCCGAGGGCTTGGCTGGCTCTGGTCTAATCCTTGAGGACGACTTTGGTAAAGTCTTGGAGTCTTTCGACTCCCTCCTGGGAGGGATGCAGGACTCCAACAGTGATGGTGGGAGGCTCTTCTCCACCCCTACCCGAGAAGACTTCTCTACGCGAGGTGGGGTTTCCCTCATTGGTGCGATGGGGAAACGCCTCACTTCACGTGACTCCCTTGAGGACGGGAAATCTTCGTCCGAAGGGGAGGGAGAGAAAGTCTGGGGGGGAGGAGGCCTTCCTCAAAGACTTCCGAGGAGTCAGCTTCGCCCTTGGAGAAGTTACCACGTCAGCTACTCCTCTTTTCCTCTTCAGGGGAGTCGAAGCTGCCACTGATTTGTGGCCCAGCTCAGAGAGAACAGGCTTAAAAGCCTGCATGACCTCTCTGACTGGGGACCCAAACCAGGGCTGCCGACTGACAGCTGTGCTGTCAGACACTCCCTCTGGAGGGAAGGGGATCGTTCGATCCCTAGGAGTTACCAAAGTAGGGTCTGCCTGAAAGGAAGAAGAAGGAGAAAAGTCCCTGGACCTATCCGGAATTCTCCCTCCCTCCAGCGAGCGTGCTGTTCTGCGCTTGTGGGGGGGGGGGATAACGAGGACCTGGACGCGCGGCGTCCTGCAGCCTTGCGCGTGGGATTGCGCTGGGGGTCTCGCTGGTGCTTGCGCGATAGAATTTTGCCTGGGTCGCGCGCGAGGGCGATGGCGAGGGCGCACTGGCGAGCGATGGCGAGGGCGCACTGGCGAGCGATGGCTCGCAGGAGGGCGCACGGGCGAGCGATGGTGCGCAGGGGCGCGTTCCGGAGATTGCAGAGGGCGCGCAGCAGGCTGAATGAGCGCTCGTGCGTGGGCGCACAGGATCCCGAAGAGCCCGTGAGGGCGATAACGTTGGGCGCGCGCGCGCAGGAGATATATCCCTTGCGCGCAGGAGCGCATGAGGGCGCACATCTGGTAGAATAGGTGGCCGTGCGTCGGAGACTGTGCGCAATGGCGCGCAGGTGAAGGATAGCGAGCAGGCGGGGTCCGATGGCGCGTTGGCGATTGATGGCGCGTTGGAGAGCGCTGGCGAGCAGGGGAAGAGGTTGTCTTCCCCTTTGCGCCCAGATCAGAAGATCGTAGGCGCGCAGATCAGAAGATCGTGGGCGCGCAGATCAGAAGATCGTGGGCGCGCAGATCAGAAGATCATGCGTGCGCAGGAGATCGTTGGCGCGTAGTAGAGCGCTGGCGCAGGAGAACGTGGGCGCGCATGGCGCGCATCAGGATGAGGGCGCACAGTAGCGTGTTAGCGCACAGGTAAGCGCTGGCGCGCAGGTGAGCACTGGCACGCAGGTGAATGATGGCGCGCAGGGGATACCTGGGGCGTAAGGGACTTAGACACATTTTTGTGTGAAAGTCCCTTGTGCCCCGAAGGGACCGTTGCCCGTTTAAAAACAGAGTTAGTAGGCGCTCACAGCGCATCAGCGGCCAGGAACGGCGACGCCAGGTCAGCAGATCCGGCGGGTGGAAGGTCGGCGTGTCCTTTGCAAGGACAACCTTGCACCGAAGGAGATCGCGAACGATCTGCGTCGAGGTCCAGGGATGTAGCTGGTAGAGTCGGCGAACGACGGCGAGGTTCCTCTGCGGCGGACTGCGGAGATGATGAACCGAAGAGGCGCCTCCTAACACCCTTGTGAGGTGAAAGAAGGCCTCTATGGCGAAGAGAAAGGCAGGCTTTACGCCTTATATGCCCTCTGGGGCCCGTGGGGTCAGCAGGCTGACCATCAGCAGTCCTCCGAAGAGGAGTGTCTGTGAGTGAACTCTCCCGAGGGGGAGAATCACTGGCAGGAGAGACCGTTGGACTTAGTTCCTCCCTCGAAAGATGTTCGGAGGGGGAAACCAAGCCTTCAGCTACATCAGCAACATCAGGAGCAGAGGTTTGATACAACTCATCGGAAGCCTCTGCCACAACAACGTCAATGATAGACAGAGCATCAACCTCTGCTAAAGTCGGTGATTATTTGACAGCTGCCCCCAACCTGATCATGACAAACAAGGCTTCCTTGGAGGGTGAACCCTCAAGCCCCAAGGAAGCCCAAAGCTGCAACAAATCATTATTAGAAACATTTACATTTATATTTAAATCCTTCCCCGGGGGAGAAGGAGGAGCTGCCTCGCTATGGGAGGCAACTCCCTCTCCCAAACCCCGAGATTGGTCAACAGAACTGCGGCCTACGCTACCACTCGACAGTTTCTCGGAAGAAACCGATCGAGTGGGAGCTTCGGAGGAGGTTTGGGGCACGGAAGAAGATCCCTTGGGATTTTCTCCTTTCAAAGAAACCTTCGAAGGAGAAATATCCCGCCTGGAATTCTTCTTCCGGCGCCGGAAAAACCTCTCCCACTGGGAGGTAGACCACTCCCTGCACTCACCACATACATTACTCTTATCACACCGTTGGCCCCTACAGTAAGGACACAAGGTGTGGGGGTCCGTTTCGACCGCCGACATATAGGTACCACAAGGGCGGTCAGGTAAAGCAGGACACTTACACATCGCAGAGGCCAACTTCACACACACTCTGTCAAAGAAAAAGCAAACAAAAGATTAGTAATGACTGTCAAAGAAGGCGAGGGTGACAGCGGACACGTCCGACTACCACCCGAGCCGAGACCAAAGTGAGCTCAGCACAGGTGTGTGTGAGGGGAGGGGGGGGAGCAAGTTACCCTCCCTACCCCCCGGTAACTAGATGTGGGGTAGTAAACCCTCGTTAAAATTCTAATGGCTCGTCATTTCAGCTACGCCATAGTAATTACCCATATTAAATAGCGTGGTTTGTATTTCAGTTACGGAACAATTAATTTTTTGGAGAGAGCTCTGAACGAACCTCTGTTCGATCTTGCTCCTGACTCTTGCCTTCTTCCTCTAAAGTCAGGTCTTGAAGTAGTCCTGCCTCAAAAGGGCTGCTGGAATTTCTTTTCCTCCCGCTTCGAAGTCGAAGTAGCGGCTGTCAAGGGCTTACGAGCTGAACGTGATAAAAGGTCTTGGGTGGCCTTTTGGGCCAGAGAAAGCGTAATGTCTCTCACAAGGGTTTCAGGAAAAAGATGTTGCGACAGGGGGGCGTAAAGAAGCTCAGACTTCTGTGCAACGGTTACAGATCTCGAAGCAAAAGAGCAAAGCAGGGCCCTCTTCTTCAAGATTCCTGCTGAAAACAGCGAAGCCAACTCATTAGCCCCATCCCTAAGGGCCTTGTCCATACAGGACATAATACTGGTAAGGTCTTGAGTTCCTTCCATCTGCTCAGTCTTCCTGGTCAGAGTCCCTAGAGACCAGTTCAAGAGGCTAAAAATGTCAAAGGCTCTAAAAATGCCTTTGACGAGGTGATCCAGCTCCGACATCGACCAAATAACCTTGGCAGAGTTGAGAGCATGCCTTCTAGCCAAGTCCACGATGCCAGAGAAGTCACCCTTGGAGGAGACAGGAACTCCCAGACCCAGAGGTTCCCCAGTCTCATACCGCATGCCAGCCTTCGAAGCAAGATGAGCTGGTGGAAATGAGAAGGAAGTCTTAACCGCTTGCCTCCGTTCTTTCATCCAATCATCAATTTTCGCAAGTGCCTTCTTTGCAGAAATGGAAAGTTTCATCTTGATGAAGGCCGACTGTTTCTTGGCTTTCTTCCGGCTAAATTGAGATTGAGGAGATCGCAGAGCAGCAGGTTGGAACTCCTCCCCATAAAGTTCAAGGAGGGAGCGAGAGAGAACCTTGTAGTCGCCAGTAGCGTCAGCAGGTTTGTCTTCGTCATCAGAGACCTCCTCGAGATCCTGATCCACCTCTACAACATCCTTCGTTCGAGAAGAAGGCTCCCTAGAATCCGACAAAGGTATATCGAAGGATTCGTCCTGAAGTAGAGGGCTGCAAGCAGCCTGACCCCGAGAACCGCTTGCGTCCTGGCGCCGGGAAGAGGCAGCGTCCTGGCGCCGAGCGCTAGAAGAGTCCTTGGTGCGGTAGGAGGAAGCGTCCTGACGGTGAGAGGGGGAGGCGTCCTTACGCCGAGAGCTGCTATCGTCCTGGTAACGAGAAGAAGTATCGTCCTGAGGAAGCAGGCTGGTATCGTCCTGGCGCTGAGAGCGAGAGGCAGAGTCGTCCTGGCGTCGAGAACGAGAGGCGGTATCGTCCTGGCGTCAAGAACGAGAGGCGGTATCGTCCTGGCGTCGAGAAGGAAAGGCGGTATTGTCCTGGCGACGAGAGGAAGTTTCGTCCTGAGGAAGCATGCTGGCATTGTCCTGGCGTTGAGAGAGAGAGGCGGTATCGTCCTGGCGCGGAGAGCGAGAGGCGGAATCGTCCTGGCGCCGAGCAGAAGAGGAAGCAGAGCGGTGTCGTGTCTTCGAAGAAGCACGCAAGGGTTCCTTAGGAGAAAAATTCCGTTCCCTCTTAGAAGGTAACTTCTTGATTGGCAAAGAGTCGTCTTTACGTCTGTCGGACTGGGCGTGAGGGCGGCTAAACGCTTGAACCAACGAAAAAAGTTGTTCCTGCATGACTGACATGAAAGACTTAGCGACTTCTGCTGGGTCTTGTGGTCCCGAAGGAGAGGGCTGACGAATAACGCTCGTGGAAGGAGAAGGATCTTCGGCTGCTCTATCTCGACTTGCGGACCTAGATTTCGTCCTCTTCACAGGCACGGAGTCTAAATTGTCCTCTGAAGGACAAGGTTCATAGCTACTAGAACCGGGAGAGTGAGAACGAGACAGTTCCTCACAGTTCCACCTCCTCTTCATAGGTCTTGACGCCTCAAACTTCCATTTGCGTCCGGGAGAAGGATTCGGAGAAGAAACCATCACGTCCAACAGGCCTTTTCCGTGGCGGTCAAGAGCAGCCTGGGAATTGGCAACAGGACTGTCTGAGGAGACGGCTGACCGAGGGTACGTACCTCTCACACACTTTCGGTTGTCGACGTACCTTCTCCCTTGGTCCTGGGAACTTGGTAGAGGTCTATACCTAGGGTATTGATAGGTTCGGTCAGTCGCCACCTCCACTGCACTTTCACAAGCACTAAAATCACTTTCACTGGGCTTACCTTTAAAGGCCGCAAGTTGCTCTTTAATGGCCTTCAACTCGGCAGCCATCCTGGCGTACCAAGGGTCATCCGCAGATACGGATCCTGTAGAAGGGGCAGGAGTTACTATCTCAGGGGAAGGATCAACTTCCAAAGAGGAATTAATTACAGGTTCAAAGGATAAATAAACACTAAGTTCGCTAACAGACTTAGATTTAGACCTAGAAGCTCTCCTAACTCTATCGAGCTCTAGTTTACGCACATAGCGCTTCATAGTCAACCAATCCTTTTCTTTCAAAATCTTACATTCCTCGCACCTGTTATTAAGTGCACGTTCAAAACCCCCTACAACCCAAACACACGGTGTGAGGGTCTACCGACATTTTCGGCAACCTCACCTTGCATTCCTCATTCGCAAACACACGGAAATGAAGTTTATCACTCATAGTGAACTAAAGCAAAAAAGCACAGAAATAGCAAAACACGACTGCCAAATCCCCAAATCAGTGTACTTCACCAAATAGCAGACTGGTACAGCGATACAGGGAAAGCGAAAGAAAAAAAAAACCTCTAATGACGGACCAACGTGTTGTCGATCCGGCCGGCAGAGATGATCTGAAGAACAGAAAACGGGAATGATTCCAAGTACCACCCTGTAAGGGTTGTTAACCACCTAACCGCACAACCACCACAAGGCGGTTGCTGCGATTTTTTAAAAATTCTGCCGAAAGTCAGAGACTTTAGCTTTATATATATATAACTGCCAGGTAAGTTTTATTCATGAAATTATGAAACTGCAGTGGTTTTCCCACCAAGCACAAGGTTCACTACTCAACCCCAAAGGCAGCAGTCGAGTGCCATATGGCAAAGAGCGGTACAAAAGGGTAAGTAACAATCCTCCTTTATCACAACATTAATGAGAAATGTTGGTGCCCACATTCCACTCTCCTGTGGAATACAGTACTGGTGTTCTTCAGTATGAGTAGGACCGCTTACCTGCACTTGGTGTAACAATAATAACTGTAACACGGGCTCACACTCAGTTTGACTGTAACCAGAGGAGTACAGTTACTCCATTCCGAAGGAGGAGAGCAATCCACATAAATCCCAAGTAACTTTTAATGAAAGGTCTTCTCAAGCAACTATCTTCTTCATCTTTTCAAAGAAATGTCTGACGACGAGAAAAGAAGAGGGAGAGGAGTCAGGGTTTGAGTGACCGATAACGACTGCTCTTCACCAAAGAAGGAAGCTACAAGAGCATCCTCGAGTGCAACACAAATCACTACACAGGGGTTTTGTTACATGGGGGTGGGAATACTCTCTGACACTGCACTGTATAGGGGTCACCACTCATGGAACACTTTCAACAGCATGGGTGTCCACCGGATGAATTATGTTCATTATAGAGTGCGCAGGTATAGTCAACACTCGGTTCAAACTGAGCAGCTTCCTCCTGATGTAGACAAACTACCATGAAGTGAGACACTTGCAAAGATCATTGTATTTCTGACCAAAAGAGTGAAAACTCACTTAGGGAGGAGGGGGGGGGCTAATTACAGTTGCCTGGGGGTTCAAAGGTTTCCATCCTAATATGATCAAAATCCTCTCCACCACACTTACCTTTCAGTATCTTTCTGCTATTATAAGAGAAAGCAATAAAAATGAGAGAAAAAAAACTCATAGCAAACAAAACAAAGAAAATATCGAAGACCACAAAACCAGAAAATAATGTCATAAAATCCTTGCTGTCAAGAGCAAAAGTGGCTATTGTATTCATATTCCTATTCATAAGGATAAAAGACTTGGATACACATAGGAAAATTTAGATAAAAATTCAAGGCACTGACATTCAGCTAGTTCATTGTGCATGTTGCATAAGCTTTTTCATAATTTTAACCATCCTTAGCATTCACATCTTTACATCTGTACCTTCCAGTACATAGTACAGCACAAGGCATTCAATTAATTCTAAAAGTTTTGCATTCTTCATCATAAAATGCAATGCTGTATATTAATCTATAATTTTCAATATTAAACTTACCCGATAATCATGTAGCTGTCAACTCCGTTGCCCGACAGAATTCTATGGAGGGATACGCCAGCTATCACAATACTAGAAGGGGGTGTACTTACCAGCGCCACCTGTGACCAGGTACTATAGTACTTCTTGTTGACACCTCCTCAATTTTTCCTCTGTCGTGCTTCCGGCAAGACGTTCTGGGATACGCTTATGATCTTCGAGTATTTTCACGGCTAATTGGTGAAGTATTCTCTCAGATTTCGGCTGTCGCTTTACTGGAAACCTTCTTATATTAGCTTAGATAGCTTTTATATAGTCCTGATTAACGGTTAACGATCTTTTGCTTGATTTTGGAACCCCCCTTGGCTAACTCTTTGGATTCAAGATGTCTGACATTTCGCAAGCCCCCACCCATAGACGATGTAGGTCTTGTAATAGGCGTATTCCGAAGGCCTCGGTAGATCCTCACACCGCTTGTTCTGACTGTAGGGACAGGCCCTGTCAGTTAGAAAATCGATGTGAGGAATGCGCCGGACTTTCGGAATTTGAATTTGTCCGTCTTTTGAAATATTCAACTAAGTTAGAGAGAGGTAGAGTTAGGAGGAGTTCTTCTCACTCTTCACTTTTTTCCTCACCTCATGATCCCCTACCTTTTCCTACCCCTGTAGTGGCTACCCCCGAACCTACTATTTGCCCTCAGCCTGATATGTCTGTTGTTTTGCGTGCTATTCAGGCCTTAGGCGATAAAGTAGAGTCAGTGGTAAGTGATCATAAGTCTCTTATGGCCGAAGTCAAGGAACTTAAGGTCAAGAGTGCAGTGGGGGGAATTAGTGCCAGTGCTGTGACGAGTGCTAGTGTCAGTGCAGTGCCAAGTGCTAGTGTCAGTGTCAGTGTGGTGCGTGAGGATACTTCTGTGCGTGCCAGTCGTCCTCCCAGTCCGGGACCTCTTGCAAGCTCCCAAGCCCAGGGGAGAAGCAATGTCGAAGGGCAAAAGGGTTCGGCAGGCCTTGATCGGCGCACAGAAGTATCCTCGGTGGTTGCGGGCGTGTCTTCCAGAGACCGTCACTCCCACCTGCAGACGATTGAGCCCGTCTTTTTCTCGTCCGCTGATCGATTGTCAGGGAAGTAACGCTGGACTCAGGTCTCTAGACCACTCAAACGCAGAGTCCAGTCTGCGAGTGCTCAGCCAGGTTGCAGTCATTGGCTCAGCTCTGACTCGCCGCAGTCATCAGTCGACTGCACTCCGCCCAAGAGGAGTAAGGTTCTGCCACAACAGAGCTCTACTGTTAAGGCTTTACCTCAGCCTACTGTAGTTTCTACCGACCCCAAGTGGACTCTACTACAGTCCATGCAAGCACAGCTTTCGGACTTGATGCGTGAGTGTCGGGCTGAGAACGTTGCGCCTCCGCCTCCGCCTACACTCTCTCCGCCTGCGCTCGCTCCGCCTGCGCTCGCTCCGCCTGATCGCAGTACCACCTGCCAGGCGTACGATGTTGAGCCACGCTCTGAGTTTGCTGTTCCCAGTGGTGTACAGCCTCCGCCTTCCTTAAGGCAACCTCTACAATGGGATCAGGAGGATTATACCTCTCTTCCTCCGCTTCCACTTGCTGCTCCACCAGTAATGCAACACTCGGTTGAGGTACAACAACCTCTCCCGTCCATGAGTCAGTCTCCTCAGCTCTCGCTGCAGCGAGCTCAACCCTCCACAAGGCAAGCACCACAACACCTTAGCCTTGCGCCTCAGGAGCCTCAGCTTGCGAGACATTTACCACGTTCTGCGCAGCCTCTACCTCATCGCGCTCCGCTCACACCGCAGGAACAGGAACTTGCTACTCCGCTTCCGCCAACCGCTCAGCAAGCGCAACCATTGGGTTCAGCCACTCATGCCAGGAGTCAGCCTCCTCCACCCATGCGCCTTCCTTCTGCTTCGTCTTTTGTTCAGCCTTTGCAGTCTGAGTCTCAGGTTTTCCCTCAACAGATTCTTGAAGAGGAAACCACTAATATTGTTGTTCCTGCTCGTTCTGACTCTGCTGTTCAGCATACTTGTCCGATCTCTTCGATACACTCTGGTGATGAGGCGTCTGATGATGAGGCGGCACACCTGGATCCCTCGTCAGACGTGGATGAATCCAAGCCTTCTCCACAGTCTATTGACTTTCGTAAGGTCTTGGCTCTGCTTAGGGAGGTTTACCCAGACCACTTTGTCTCTGCTATTCCCCGCTCTCCACCATCTGAGTTTTCGCTGGGCATGCAGCCAGCTAAGTCCACCTATACTAAGCTAGTCCTAGCAAGGTCCTCTAAGAGAGCGTTAAGGATCTTAGGGGAGTGGCTGCAGACTAAGCAACACCTTGGCAAAACTTCTTTCATGTTTCCTCCGACTAAGCTCACTTCGAAAGCGAGCGTTTGGTATGCCACAGGAGAGGAACCAGGCTTGGGAGTACCTGCCTCTGCCCAGGCTGACTTCTCAAGTCTGGTAGACTCGCCTCGGAGAACTGCAATGAGGCGCTCTAAGGTTTGCTGGACCTTCTCAGACCTTGATCACTTCCTGAAGGGCATATTTAGAGCATTTGAGATGTTCAACTTTCTTGACTGGTGCCTGGGGGCCCTCAGCAAGAAGACCTCCCCTGCGGACAAGGATTCTGCCATGCTATTAATGTCCTGCATGGATAAGGCCATTAGAGATGGATCTGGTGAGCTTGCGTCGATGTTTGTATCAGGGGTTCTGAAGAAAAGGGAACAGCTGTGTACCTTCCTTTCCTCCAGCATTACACCTTGTCAAAGGTCACAACTCCTTTTCGCTCCGCTCTCGAAGTTCCTCTTCCCCGAAGAGCTGGTTAAGGACTTGTCTGCTGCCCTGATACAAAAGGACACACATGATCTTGTAGCCTCATCGGCTCGTAAGTCTAAGGTTGCTACCTCAGTCCCCAGGACTTATCGCACACCAGTGGCTGATACCCCTGCTACGAGGTTCATACCGCCCTTTCGTGGTAGAGCCCCCAGCCGAGGAAGCTCCCGTCCAGACTCTTCCAGGAGCAAGTCTAGGAAAGGCTCCAAGACCTCTAAAGGAAAAAACTGACTCTCCGCATCTCCAGACAGCAGTAGGAGCCAGACTCAAGAGCTTCTGGCAAGCCTGGGAAAAGAGAGGTGCAGACGCACAGTCTGTCAGTTGGCTGAGGGAGGGTTACAGGATTCCATTCTGCCTCAAACCCCCTCTGACCACATCTCCCATCAACCTCTCTCCCAACTACAAAGAAGAGGACAAGAGGCTAGCGTTGCACCAGGAGGTGTCGCTACTTGTGCAGAAGAAGGCAGTGGTTATAGTCCGGGACCATCAATCCCCGGGCTTCTACAACCGTCTCTTTCTAGTGGCCAAGAAGACAGGAGGTTGGAGACCGGTGCTGGACGTCAGCGCGCTCAACGCGTATGTCACCAAGCAGACGTTCACGATGGAGACGACGAAGTCGGTCCTAGCAGCGGTCAGGCAGGAGGACTGGATGGTCTCGTTGGACTTGAAAGATGCCTACTTTCACGTTCCTATTCATCCAGACTCCCAACCTTTCCTGAGATTCGTTTTTGGAAAGGTTGTCTACCAATTCCAAGCCCTGTGTTTTGGCCTAAGCACAGCTCCTATGGTGTTCACGCATCTGATGAGGAATATAGCAAAATTCCTCCACTTATCGGACATCAGAGCCTCCCTCTACTTAGACGACTGGCTGTTGAGAGCCTCCACGAGTCGTCGCTGTCTGGAGAGTCTCAACTGGACTTTGGACTTAATCAGAGAACTGGGTCTGATAGTCAACATAGAAAAGTCTCAGCTCATTCCCTCCCAATCCATTGTGTACCTGGGAATGGAGATTCGGAGTCAGGATTTTCGGGCTTTTCCATCGGCCCCCAGGATAAGCCATGCCCTAGAGTGCATCATGAGCATGCTGAAGAGGAGCAGTTGCTCGGTGAGACAGTGGATGAGTCTCACAGGGACCCTTTCATCTCTGGCCCTGTTCGTCGAGCTAGGGAGACTCCACCTCCGCCCTCTTCAATTCCATCTTGCAGCTCATTGGGACAAGGGTTTGACTCTCGAAGCAGTCTCTATCCCAGTCACCCAAGAGATGAAGACCACTCTCTTGTGGTGGAAGAACAATCTCCTTCTCAGGGAGGGTCTATCGTTGGCTATTCAGACCCCCAATCTTCATCTCTTCTCAGATGCATCGGACTCGGGCTGGGGTGCGACCTTGAACGGACGGGAATGCTCGGGAACGTGGAACGAGGAACAGGGAATGCTCCACATCAACTGCAAGGAGCTACTAGCAGTTCATTTAGCCCTGCTGAACTTCAAGTCCCTCCTGCTAGGCAAAGTGGTGGAGGTGAACTCAGACAACACCACAGCCTTGGCTTACATCTCCAAGCAAGGAGGGACCCATTCGAGGAGCCTATACGAGATCGCAAGGGACCTCCTCATTTGGTCAAGAGGTCTAAACCTCACTTTGGTCACGAGGTTCATTCAGGGCAATATGAACGTCTCAGCAGATCGCCTAAGCAGAAGGAATCAGGTCATTCCCACGGAATGGACCCTCCACAAGAGTGTGTGCAACAGACTTTGGACCTTGTGGGGTCAACCTACCATAGATCTGTTTGCCACCTCCATAACCAAGAGACTTCCGCTGTACTGTTCCCCAGTTCCAGACCCTGCAGCAGTTCATGTGGATGCTTTTCTACTGAACTGGTCCCATCTCGACCTTTACGCATTCCCACCGTTCAAGATAATAAACAAAGTTCTGCAGAAATTCATCTCGCACGAAGGGACACGGCTGACGCTGGTTGCTCCCCTTTGGCCTGCAAGAGAATGGTTCACAGAGGTACTTCAATGGCTAGTCGACATCCCCAGGACTCTACCTCTAAGAGTGGACCTTCTACGTCAACCTCACGTAGACAGGTTGCACCCAAACCTCCACGCTCTTCGGCTGACTGCCTTCAGACTGTCGAAAGATTCGCTAGAGCTAGAGGCTTTTCGAAGGAGGCAGCCAGTGCGATTGCCAGAGCAAGAAGGGTTTCCACTCGTAGAGTCTACCAATCTAAGTGGGAAGTCTTCCGGAGCTGGTGTAGAGCCAATTCAGTATCCTCTACCAATACCTCTGTGACCCAAATAGCTGACTTCCTTTTACATCTTAGGAATGAGAGATCCCTTTCAGCCCCTACGATTAAAGGGTATAGGAGTATGTTGGCTTCAGTTCTCCGCCACAGAGGTTTGGACCTTTCTTCCAACAAGGACCTTCAAGACATCCTTAAGTCTTTTGAGACGTCTAAAGAGCGTCGTCTATCCACTCCAGGCTGGAACCTAGACGTAGTCTTAAGGTTCCTTATGTCACCTAGGTTCGAACCTCTCCAGTCAGCTTCCTTCAAGGACCTTACCCTCAAGACTCTTTTTCTCGTCTGCCTTGCAACAGCTAAGAGAGTCAGTGAGGTTCATGCCTTCAGCAAGAACATTGGTTTCACGACCGAATCTGCAACATGTTCTTTTCAGCTCGGATTCCTAGCAAAGAACGAACTTCCTTCACGTCCTTGGCCTAGATCGTTTGAAATACCTAGCCTCTCCAACATGGTAGGTAACGAACTAGAGAGAGTTCTTTGCCCTGTCAGAGCTCTCAAGTATTATCTTAAGAGATCTAAACCTATTCGAGGACAGTCAGAAGCCTTATGGTGTGCCATCAAGAAACCGTCGAGGCCCATGTCCAAGAACGGAGTTTCGTATTATATAAGGCTTCTGATTAGAGAAGCCCATTCTCACTTAAAGGAGGAAGACCTTGCATTGCTGAAGGTAAGGACCCACGAAGTAAGAGCCGTAGCTACTTTGATGGCCTTTAATAAAAACCGTTCTCTGCAGAGCATAATGGATGCAACCTATTGGAGGAGCAAGTCAGTGTTTGCATCATTTTATCTTAAAGATGTCCAGTCTCTTTACGAGAACTGCTACACCCTGGGACCATTCGTAGCAGCGAGTGCAGTAGTAGGTGAGGGCTCAGCCACTACATTCCCTTAATCCCATAACCTTTTTTAACCTTTCTCTTGAATGCTTTTATTGTTGTTTTTATGGTTGTTACGGTAGGCTAAGAAGCCTTCCGCATCCTTTTGATTTGGCGGGTGGTCTATTCATTCTTGAGAAGCGCCTGGGTTAGAGGTTGTGTAGAGGTCCTTTAGTAGGGGTTGCAACCCTATATACTTTAGCACCTTTGAGTTGATTCAGCCTCCAAGAGGAACGCTGCGCTCAGTAAGGAAGACGAACTTAAAAAAGAGGCAGAGTAACGGTTCAATTCGACTTCCTTACCAGGTACTTATTATTTCATTGTTATTTGAGATAACTGTTATATGAAATATGGGATACTTAGCTATCCTTTAATCTTGTACACTGGTTTTCACCCACCCCCCTGGGTGTGAATCAGCTACATGATTATCGGGTAAGTTTAATATTGAAAAATGTTATTTTTATTAGTAAAATAAATTTTTGAATATACTTACCCGATAATCATGATTTAATCGACCCTCCCTTCCTCCCCATAGAGAACCAGTGGACCGAGGAAAAATTGAGGAGGTGTCAACAAGAAGTACTATAGTACCTGGCCACAGGTGGCGCTGGTAAGTACAGTACACCCCCTTCTAGTATTGTGATAGCTGGCGTATCCCTCCATAGAATTCTGTCGGGCAACGGAGTTGACAGCTACATGATTATCGGGTAAGTATATTCAAAAATTTATTTTACTAATAAAAATAACATGTTTTACCCCAACTGTGACCAGATAGTAGAATGATCTTTGTAATCTGGTACTGTATTTGAATCAGTTCAACTTCAGACACTTAAATTTGTTGCTAATGCTTTTCTGTTGAACAGGTTGACATGAAGTTTTGTTTCACAGTTTATATATTACTGTGCTTAATCATCTAATGTTGTTTCCGATCTTAACATATATAGTTTCTCTTTTTTATCATTTGTCATTTACAGCTCATTTGTTACTTCTCTATTTCCTTTCATAACAGGGATGCCTTTACCATTGGAGCCCTTAGTTTTGTAGCATTCTGCTTTTCCAATTAGGGTTGTAGATTGGTTAATACTAATGATAATACTAATACAGTAATAATAATACAGTAAAGTAAAGTAAAGCAAGTAGATGACTACTCTCACCTTTCTGTCTTAAACTCTGTTGAAGACATTCTCCTATTCAAAGGACGAAATGTTTTTATCTGTGTAGAAACAAAAAAAGTAGAACTGACAATGCCTTACCAGATATATCCTGGACCTCAATAGCTGTTGCTTGAGGGAAACGTCCCCGAAGAAGTTCCTTCAGCTTGAGTTCTTCAGGATTAATGGTAACACCACTCATCCAGCGACAGACACCCTGTACGAAATCAGAATAACCAATTACTATACAGATGCAGGAGTTAAGACAGCACTAAAATTGACTGAATAGATGAATACTATATGTTAATATGACAAATTCGGAAATAATTTGTATTTTTCCTAACTATACAAACCTTAGCTATTTAAACTGGGTAATTACTTTTGGCCTAGCTGAAAGGACGAGCCATTAAAATTTTAGCGAGGGTTTACTACCCCACCGATAGTTAGCGGGGGTTAGGGAGGGTAGTTAGCTACCCTCCCCCCTCACACACCTGTGTGGTAAGCTCACTTTGCTTAGAGGTAGGACTTCATGGGGGACAAGGCTGGCGGGCAAGTTTGATTAAATAGCTAAGGTTTGTATATTTAGGAAAAATACAAATTATCTCCGAATTTGTCATTTGTTCCGTAACTGGAATACAAACCACACTATTTAAAGTGGGTGACTTAACCCTTAGGAAGGGTGGAATAAGTCCCAGCCATACTGGCTTTTGGCTTTGCCCGGGGACTCATTATCTGAGTGTGTCAGCACTCAACAATAAAGAGTCCCTGCACCTCGCTCGCACCTTGCTATGCAAGGGCTGCGGCCTACGTAAGCTGTGTGTGAAGGAAAAAGTGATTCGTCCTAGGAAGTTGACTTGAAGTTCTTTAGATGGAAACTTTAGGCTAGGACTCTCCCAATACCACCTCGTCAGGGTATGGGGACGCGACAGTATTAACTTAATATGACAAATTCGTAGATAATTTGTATTTTTCCTAACCATACAAACCTTAGCTATTTAAATAGGGTATTACTTTCGGCGTAGCTGAAATGACGAGCCATTAAATTTTTAACGAGGGTTTACTACCCCCTCGCTAGTTAGCGAGGGGGTAGGGGAGGAGTAGCTAGCTACCCCTCCCCCCTCATACACCGGTGAACTAGTTCACTTTGCTTAGAGGTAGGACATATCCCGGGGGACAGGGCTGGCAGGCAAGTTTAACTAAATAGCTAAGGTTTGTATGGTTAGGAAAAATACAAATTATCTACGAATTTGTCATTTGTTCCGTAACCGAAATACAAACCACGCTATTTAAATAGGGTGACTTAACCCTTAGGAAGGGTGGTAAGTCCCAACCGTACTGGCTTTGGCTTTTTGCCCGGGGACTCAGTATCTGAGTAAGTAGAACTCAAGATAAGGAGTCCCTGCACCTCGCAAGTACCTTGCTCTGCAAGGATCATGGCCTAAGTAAGCTTGTGTGTGAAGGAATGAAGTGTGACTCGTCCTAGGAAGTTGACCTGGAGTCCTTTAGATGGAATTCTAGGTTAGGACGTTCCCAATACCACCTCGTAAGGGTATGGGGGACGCGACAGTATTATCTTAATACTGTACTAGGAACACAAGGAAGCATGGTTTACCTGCAGTGGTTTGAGGTCAGCTATGCAGAGAACCCAGGATGCTGCTTTCCCCAAGAGAGGGGAGGATGAAGAAAAGAATAAGAGCCAGGCATACCTTTTCATTCATGCAGACTAAAACTGGGTAACAATGCCCTCAACCTTCTGCTACTTGTCCATTAAGGAGCCTGAGGCTTAGACCAGCTGTTGTGCAGCCACCACAGGGCTGATAGAGAATGTATCGAGCCTCCTGTGGGTCACGTCTTGCAGGTAGTGGGCTGTGAAGGTCGTTTGACTCTTCCACACCCCTGCTTGTAGAACCTGCGTCACTGAGTAGTTTCTCTTGAACGCCAGGGACGTAGCGATGCCTCTGACATCATGTGCTCTAGGGCGACGTGACGGAGGAGGGTCTGGATTCAGGAAATGGTGGATGACCCTGCGAATCCACGCTGAGATAGTATTCTTAGTGACCCTCCTCTTCGTCCTTCCTGTGCTCACAAACAATGCTTGCACTCGAGGACGAACTGCAGCTGTTCTTTTAAGATAGAGCCTCAGACTCCTTACTGGGCACAGTAGAAGATGGTCTGGGTCATCTGTTACAGAACGGAGACTCGAAATCCGGCACTCCTGGATTTTGAGTCTTAGCTACAAACTCAGGGACGAACCTGAACGTTACCTCCTCCCTTGAATGGGCGATGTCATACGAGAGACCATGAAGTTCGCTGACTCACTTGGCCGAGGCCAAAGCAAGTAGGAACACCGTCTTCCAAGTCAGGTGGCGATCAGAAACCTGGCGTAATGGTTCGAACGAAGGTCTCTTAAGAGCCCTGAGGACTCGAACCACGTTCCATGGAGGAGGTCTCACTTCCGACTGAGAGCAGGTAAGTTCATAACTTCGTATGAGTAAAGAAAGTTCTAGCGAGGAGGAAAGGTCCATTCCTTTTAGCCTGAAGGCAAGACTTAAGGCTGAGCGATAGCCTTTCACTGCCGAGACTGAAAGGCGCATTTCTTCCCGCAAATACACAAAAAACTTCGCTATTGCTGGAATAGTGGCATCGAAGGGAGAGATACCCCTTCCACGACACCAACCACAGAAGGTTTTCCACTTTGCCTGGTAGACTCCTGCAGATGACTTTCACAGGTATCGAGACATCCTTTCCGCAACTTGTTGCGAAAAGCCTCTCTCTGTGAGGAGATGCTGGATAGTCTCCAGGCGTGAAGCCGTAGCGATGCTACGGCTTTGTGGAAGATGCTGGCATGTAGTTGCTTGAGTGGCTCGTGTCGAGGAGGGAGTTCTCTCGGGAGTTCCGTCAGGAGCTACAGAAGGTCCGGGAACCACTCTGCGTGATGCCATAGCGGAGCTATTAAGGTCTTTGACAGGTTGACCGATATTCTGGTCTTGTTGAGCACCCTTCTCATCAGACAGAACGGGGGAAAGGCGTAAACGTCGATGTTGTCCCACCGTTGTTGGAAGGCATCTTGCCAGAGTGTCTTGGCGTCCGGGACTGGGGAGCAGTACAGCGGCAGCTTGAAATTCAAGGCTGTCGCGAACAGATCCACCATCGGGGAACCCCACAAAGTCAGGACTTTGTTGGCTACTAGAGTATCCAAAGACCACTCACTATCTGCGATGCTCTGCTCAGACTGTCGGCGAGCACATTCCTCTTGCCCGGAATGAAGCGAGCCCATATTGGAATCGAGTGGACTTCGGTCCATCTCAGTACAGTATCTCTACTGCAAGATGGGATAGCTGTTGTGAAAAGGTACCTCCCTGCTTGTTGATGTAAGCCACTACCGTGGTGTTGTCGCTCATCACCACCACGGAGTGACCCGCCAGGTACTGTTGGAACTGTTGAAGAGCCCGATAGACGGCCTTCATCTCTAGCAGGTTTATATGGAGGCACTTTTCTGATTCGGACCATAGGCCTGAGGTCCTTTGGTTCAGAATGTGGGCCCCCCACCCTTCTTTTGAGGCGTCCGAGAACAGCATCAAATCCGGGGGAGGACGAGAAGAGCCACTCCCTTTCGGAGGTTTTCGTCTGTCACCCACCATTGAAGGTCCGTCCGTTCCGCAGGACCCATAGGGACCAAAATGTTCGGGGAATCGTGACCTTGATTCCACCGAGACTTGAGCCGCCATTGCAGGGATCTCATCCTGAGGTGCCCATTTGGAACTAGACGGGCCAGAGAGGAAAGGTGACCGAGGAGACGTAACCACGATTGGGATGGGAGTTCTCGTCTGAGGAAAGGATCTGCGACCCTCCTCAGCCTTGCTATCCTGTCGTCTGATGGAAAGGCTTTGTGGAGATTGGTGTCCAAGATCATGCCTAGATATACCAGTCGTTGAGATGGAAGCAGAGAAGACTTCTCGAGATTTACCATGATCCCTAGATCTTGGCAAAGTCCCAGAAGCTTGTCTCGGTGTCGAAGAAGGGTCGGCTCCGAGTCTGCCAGGATCAGCCAATAGACGAATGCCGATCCTGTGTGCCCACGAAGAGATCAGGGTGAACACTCTGGTGAACACCTGAGGTGCTGTGGAGAGACCGAAACACAGCACCTTGAACTGGTAGATCTTGTTGTCTAGGCTGAATCTTAGGTACTTCGTTGAAGACGGATGGATTGGGATCTGGAAGTAAACGTCCTTCAGATCCAGTGTGCACATGAAGTCTCGCGGTCTCACTGCGAGTCTGACCACGTCTGCCGTCTCCATGCTGAACGGGGTCTGCTTGACAAACCTGTTCAGAGCTGAGAGGTCGATGACTGATCTCCAGCCTCTAGACGCCTTCTTTACAAGAAAGAGTCGACTGTAGAAGCCTGGGGACCTGTCGACGACCTCTTGGAGAGCGTCCTTCTTCAACATGGTCTCGACTTCTGCCCGAAGGGCTTGCTCTCTTGCCGATCCCATGGCAAGAGAGCTCGACGACACTGGATTCGCTGTCAGGGGAGGTAGAGATGTTATGAACGGGACGCGATATCCTTGGCTGATCACGGAGATCGTCCAGGAATCGGCCCCTAGTTGCTGCCACCTGTCCGCGAAACTTTGAAGGCATCCCCCCACTGGTGGACATGCGGGGGGACTGCCAATCCTAGCGTTTGGGGCCTCGGCCACTCCCCCTAGGATTTTTACCTCCCATGGAGGACTTCTTGCCTTTCCTGTCCTTGACGGGAAAGGGCTGTTTGGACACCGTTGCCTTTGCTGCTACTGCCGGCTTTGTCGACTTTGCAGGGCGAGGTTGTTGAGGTGCTGGAGGCTTATAGGGCTTTGATGTTAAAGCCCTCTGGAGGAGGGAGTCCTGGTTGGACTTCCTCCACCTCTCAGCCGCCTGCTCTACATCTTTCGGCTCAAATAGACTACTCCCCAAAAGGGAGGAATGTCTGAGCTTACTGACTTCGGTGTTTGGGACCTTCGAGTTGAATCTTTCAGACACCGTATCTCGGCGTTTCAGGATAGTATTAGCCCACAAGTTCGAGACTTGGTGGGCCAGAAACTTGATGGTACGAGTGCCTGAAAGAAGGAAGGTCTCCAAGGCCTTCCTGGTTCTCTCCTTAGACAAGTCTTCGGATCGTATCAGGATGCCAAGAGATCCTAGCCAGATATCCAGCCACGAAGTGGCCTGCATGGCACACTTCGCTACCTTCTCCTGGCAGAGGATCTCCGAGGCCGAGAACGACACTGGCCAGTTGGAGAGTCTCTCGAGAGGGACTCCCCTGGAGAGCTCTTCCACCGAATGGTGGAGGGGAAGAGCTAAACAGGACTCCTCCATGATCTCGAAGTACCTCCTCTTTTGGACACGAAGAGGTGGGAGGAGTTTGTTTCCGGCACTGGAACGGCTGGAGGAGGCTAGCTCAGAGAGCTGGCTTTCGACATTATCTCTGGCACTCTTGACCCCCTGGGACCAAGGCAAAGCCGCGCTGGCTTTAGGGGGCTTCTGGGTAACAAAGACTCGGTCCAGAACCGTGTCCTTGCCCTCTCGAGGAGGAATCTCTGGATCCGAGAATCCGCTAAGGTTCCTCATCAATCCGAGAATCCGCTAAGGTTCCTCATCAGAGTCAAAACTTGCCAGAAGGCATGCTCCGACTCCTGCGGCTCTCCTCCTGATGGACTAGCAGCAAGGTCTCCAGTCCCCAAAGGCTCTTTTTGGGGGGACTCTTGGATGTTCTCCACGGGCTTAGCTGGCTCTGGTCTGATCCTAGAAAATGATTTTGGAATCGTCTTGGAGTCCTTCGACTCCCTCCTGGGAGGGATGTAGGATTCCAACAAAGATGGTGGGGGGCTTCTCGGCGCGAGGTGGGGTTTCTCCCATTGGTGCGATGGGAGAACGCCTCACCTCACGTGAATCCCGAGGACGGAAAATCCTCGTCCACGGGGGATGGAGAGAAAGTCTGGGGAGGGGAGGGAGCCTTCCTCGACGACTTCCGAGGAGCCAGTTTCGCCCTTGGAGAAGTAACCATGTCGTCCACGCCTCTCTTCCTCTTCAGGGGGGCCGAGATAGCTGCTGATTTGAGGCCTTGTTCAGAGAAAGCGGGCTTGAAAGCCTGCGCAACCACTCTGATCAAGGGCCCAAACCAGGGCTGCCAACTGACAGCAAGGCTGCCAACTGACAGCAGCGCTGTCAGACACATCCTCTGGAGGGAAGGGGATCGTAAGATCCCTAGGAGTGGAAACTACAACAGGGTCTGCCTGAAAGGAAGAAGCTGTGGAAGAAAAGCTCCTAGACCTGTCCGGAGATTTCCCTCCCTCCGTTGAGCGCGCTGTCCTGCGCTTACGGGGGGGGGGGAACGCGATGAGGATGATCTGACTGCGTGTCGTACTGCAGGATCTCGTGTGGGAACGCGCTGTGGATCGCGCTGGGCATCGCGCTCGCGCGATAGGCCATTGCCTAGCTCAGGGGGCGATTGCTCGCGCGCGCGGGCGTGCGTAGGCGATGGCGAGGGTGCGCGGGCAAGCGATGGCATGCAGGCGAGCGATGGCGCGTATGCGAGGGTGCGCGTTGGTGCACAGGCGAGCGTTGGTGCGTGGGAGAGGGCGCGCGTTGGCGCGTGAGCGAACGATGGCGCGCAGAAGGAGCTCGTGGGCGCGCAGGCGACAGGGCGTGTAGGCGTCAGGCCGCGTGGGCGCGTAGGTGAAGGGGCGCGTTGGCGCGCGTTCCGGAGACCTCGGATGGTGTGCAGCCACAGGATCCTGAAGGTCCCTTAAGGACGAAGCCGTTGGGCGCGCGTGCAGGGGAAATATCCCTAGCGCGCGGGCGCGCAGGAGGGCGCTCATCTGGAACTGAAGTTCTGGCAGTGGGCGCGTGGGCGCGCGATGGAGACTGCGGGCGATGGCGCGTAGGCGAGGGATGGCGCGTAGGCAAGGGATGGCGAGCAGGCGAGATCCGGTGGCGCGTCGGCGATCGTGGAGGAGAGCGCTGGCGAGCAGGGGAGGATGAAGATTTCCCTCTGGAGCCCTGATCCGAAGATCGAGGGCGAGCAGGTGAGCGATGGTGAGCAGGCAAGCATTGGCGAGCAGGAGAGCGCTTGCGAGCAGGAGAACGCTGGCGCACAGGAGATCGCTGACGAGCAGGAGACCGAAAGCGTTCATGGTGTGCATCAGGCTGAAGGCGCGCCGAGGTCCGCTGGCGAGCAGGAGATCGTGGGTGTACAGGAGCTCATGGGCGTGCAGGAGAGCACTGGCGAGATGAGACTGCAACAGGAGGGCGCTTGCGCACAGTAGTGCGCTGGCGCGCAGGCGAACGTTGGCGCAAAGGGGAAACCTGGCGCTTAAGGGACTTATACACAATGTGTGAAAGCCCCCTTTGCCCCGAAGGGACCAGTGCCCGTTGGAAAACGGGATGGGTGGAAGCCCACAGCGCATCTGCAGCCAGGAAGGGCGAGGGCAGGTCAGCAGGTCTGGCAGGAGAAGGAGATCGCGAACGATCTGCGGAGAGGTCCAGGTCCAAAGAAGTAGCAGGAACGGTAGCTGAAGGATGAGGTTCCTCTGCGGGGGACTGCGAGGATGAAGATCCGAAGAGGCGCCTCCTAACCCCCTTGTGAGGAGAAGGAATACCTCGGCGACGAAGAGGAAGGCGAGCCTTACGTCTTATACGTCCTCTGGGAGCAGCAGGCAAACCATCGGCAGTCCTACGAAGAGGAGTCTGTCAGTGAACTCCCCCGGGGGAGAGAATCTCACGCAGGAGAGACCAGGGGAGCTAAGCCTTCAGCTACAACAGGAGCAGGGGTTTGAACACTCTCATTGGAAGCCTCTGCCACAACAGCCTCGACAATAGACAGAGGGTCACCCTCTGCTACCGCCAGTGACTGTTTGACAGCTGTTCCCAACCTGATCATGTCATACAGGGCTTCCTTGGAGTGCGAGCCCTGAAGCCCCAAGGAAGCCCAAAGCTGCAAAAGATGATCATTATTAACATCAACAGAAGGAGAAATAATTAAATCCTCCCCCGGGGGAGGAGGAGGAGCTGCCTCGCTATGGGAGGCAACTCCCTCTCCCAAACCCCGAGATTGGTCAACAGTACGGCCTACGCTACCAATCGACGGCCTCTCGAGAGAAGCAGACCGAGTGGGAGCTTCGGAGGAGGTTTGGGCCACGGAAGAAGAGCCCTTAGGATTTTCCTTCTTCAAAGAAACCTTTGTAGGAGAAATATCCCATTTGGACTTCTTCTTCCGGCGCCGGGAAAACCTCTCCCACTGGGAGGTAGACCACTCCCTACATTCAATACATACGTTATCACTTTCACACCGCTGACCCCTACAATAAGGGCAAAAGGTGTGTGGATCCGTGTCTATTGACGACATGAAGGTCCCACAAGGGCGTTCAAGTAACCGAAGGCACTTCCGCATTGTAGAGGCCAACTTCACAACACTCTAGAAAAGAAAAAGCAAAAAGCATAGATTAAATGGCTGTCGTGTAGGCGAGGGTGACAGCGGACACGTCCGACTAGCACCCGAGCCGATAGCAAAGTGGGCTTACCACATAGGTGTGTGAGGGAGGAGGGTAGCTAACTACCCTCCCTACCCCCGCTAACTAGCGGTGGGGTAGTAAACCCTCGTTAAAATTTTAATGGCTCGTCCTTTCAGCTATGCCGAAAGTAATTACCCACTTTAAATAGCGTGGTTTGTATTCCAGTTACGGAACAATTATTTTTTTTCACTTTAAATAGCGTGGTTTGTATTCCAGTTACGGAACAATTATTTTTTTTTATGTTAATTACTTCTTTATGTTGGATTTATGAATTTGGACTAAATAGCTTAATGAGATCATCCAGTGCCAAAGTGCATTAAGTGTAAAACCATAAGAGTCAAACTATGATATAAAAGTTAGATGAGGTTGAATAACAAGATGGAAGAAATTAAGTATGAAAGGATATAAAGCAAGTGCAGCAAGGAGCTGAAGAAATATTTCAAGGACCCTGAAGTAATACCTACAGAGCACTGCATGAGGTGCACTAACATCATGACCCCTTTTATAAAATTAAGAATATCATAAAATGTGAAAGTACTGTACAGTAATTTGCATTTTCCCTAATAATTCCAACATGAGTCATTTAAATAAGAGTAAGTTGCTGTAATTGCCATTGAATCTTTAACAAGGTAGGTGCAGTAGTGGGTGTGAAGTACGTAGAGGGAAACACTCGCCTGACTGACAGGATCACATCACTCTTAACCTTTGGGCCAAGCGCTGAGCTAGATGGCTGAGGCGGGAAGCGTGACTCATGTGATTCCAATTACCTAAAACATCTGTGATTTGTTCAACTCAAATACAAACCATTGTCCTTTATATAGGAAACTCCTCCTTTACAGAAGTTCCCCCATTCACAGATACAAACACAGATCCAATTGAAAATAACAAAGATAAGATAATGAAATATTCTAATAAAAATGTATATCATTTAGTACAATAAGCAAAATGACATTTGTAATAACCAGAGATTTATTTCATATGAAACCCAACTATTTATTGACTTTTGTAGCAGGAAATCATAGGCATAGGATTCAGATTAGGCTTACTCTAGGCCAAAATGTAACAAAATTCGACTTACAAACAATAATTCTACTTACAAACAGCTTCTTGGAACCTATTAAGTTTATAAGTTGAAGACTTATACAGTACTTTTCTTCTCAAGACATATCGTCCTTCCTGGTCCCGTAAACGAGCATGGAAGCTGACTCCAAAAGCCTCCTGACAACCATACATAGAGACATAGAAGCTGTTAGGACCTTGGCCTGGTTGGCCAATACTGACTTAAGCAAAATTCAGCACTAGATCAAAGAACACCCATCTCTTTATAGGGGAGATGTCGAAGTGTCGGACCAGGTATTAGTCGGCTTGGAAATGCATCAGTCATCTGACCCGCAATATTAAGGCTGCTGCATCCCCTTGAGGAGAAAACGAAAGGGTGGAATGGCCAGTCACTCATTCTTTTCTCGAAACTTATGGCAAAAGTGTAACCTTAAATGAGATGCATACTTATCCCACGTGGATAAAGGAGTTGTGACTCCTTCCTCCACTTTTCAACTGTGTTATCAATCTCTTCTACAGGGAAGATTACAGAGATGTCCAGGATTGGTGTGTTCCTGAGGGAGAGAGCTAATTCTTGTCCTATCTAGCTGGAGAAGGGCAAAGCTATTGCATCCCTCCTCTTAAGAACCCAGTTTGCCCACTAGTTGGCTGACTGATGAGCCAGGAATGTTACTGCCTTTGCTCCTGACAGCATGAGGTTGGTGAACTGCTTCCTTTTGGTAATGGCCAGATTCCGAGATTAAGCAAAGTACGTTGAATCTACTGACCAGAGGAGGATCAAAATAGTATCTTGCAGGCTGGACATCGCAACTGTTTCCAAGGCTGTGGACTCAAGAGGCTGATCAAGAAATGCCACCGTACTTCAGTCTATCTGCAGTCAGTGCCGTCATCATTTAATCAATATGGAAGCTTTGATGTCGAGAAAGGGATGGAGGCAGGGGCTCGGTGGACCAGCTCAATCAGAGAGAATTCTTGGGTGCAGTGACCTGCAAATACACTCTGAAAAATGCATCCCACGTATGCACCGACCAGGGAAGCTCAGGGGCTGATCTTGAGTCTTGAACCAATATAGAAGCCTTAGCAACAGGCTTAGGCTTGGACTTCAGGTGATTCGAGAAGAGAGGTGATGTGGCTGTATTTAAATCTCGATCCCCAGAAGACGAAGGCTTCGGTGTTCTCACGGTACTTTGGGACTTTCAATCGGTCTTGCGTATCTTCTGGGGGAAAACTTCCCCTGAGGTGTTGCTTAAGAGAGAGGAACTGTCCAATATGATATTTTGATTATAAAATAAATTTTTGAATATACTTACCCGGTGAATATATAATAGCTAACGTCTCCGACGGCTCGACAGATTCCAAAAACTCGCGAGCGATCGCCGTGAAGGTTGCGGGTGTGACCACCAGCGCAGACTATCGGCCAGATACCGCATATACTTGTCAATTTCTCCAGTTCTTCTCCTGGGTCTCTATCGGGGAGGAAGGGAGGGCCTTTAATTTATATATTCACCGGGTAAGTATATTCAAAAATTTATTTTATAATCAAAATATCATTTTTAAATATTAAACTTAGCCGGTGAATATATAATAGCTGATTCACACCCATGGTGGTGGGTAGAGACCAGTATTAATACAATAAAGGCGTATATGCTCAAGAGTTTTTTGACAATATTTCATAAAAAACCAACTTAAGTATAGGTAACTGGTAAGGAAGCTGACTCTGATGATTACTTTGCCTCATTAGTCTGCTTTCCTCACGAAGCCCAGCCATCCTCTCAGGATGCTGAAAGACTCCCAGGAGCTGTTATATCCAGGGCGAACACCCCTATAACAGGACCTCATCAATACCCTTAATCTGGGCGCTCTCAAGAAACAACATTTTGACCACCCGCCAAATCAAAAAGATTGCGAAAGACTTCTTAGTCTCCCATACAACCCAAAATAAGATTAAAAATTTCAAAAGTAGATTAAAAGGATATTGGGATTAAGGGAATGTAGTGGTAGAGCCTTCACACACAACTGCACTCGCTGCTACAAATGGTCCCAGTGTGTAGCAGTCCTCATAAAGAGTCTGGACATCTTTCAAGTAATATAAAGCGAATACCGACTTGCCTCTCCAAAAGGTCGCGTCCATAATACTTTTAATGGATCTATTTTGCTTAAACGCTACTGAAGTTGCTATCGCTCTGACTTCATGAGCCTTGACTTTAAGTAAATTACGATCCTTCTCACTTAAATGAGAGTGTGCCTCCCGAATCAAAAGTCTAATAAAATAAGACTACGCATTCTTAGACATGGGCAAAGAGGGCTTTTTAACGGAGCACCATAAAGCCTCTGAACAACCTCGTAGCGGTTTAGTTCTGGATAAATAAAATCTAAGAGCTCTAACGGGGCACAGCACTCTTTCAACTTCATTCCCCACAATCTCAGAAAGACTGGGGATTTCAAATGATTTAGGCCAAGGACGAGACGGAAGTTCATTCTTGGCCAAAAAACCAAGTTGAAGAGCGCATACTGCTTTATTAGTGGAGAAGCCGATGTTCTTGCTAAAAGCATGTATCTCACTAACCCTTTTAGCCGAAGCCAAGCACACCAAAAAAAGTGTCTTGAGGGTAAGATCCTTCAGGGAGGCTGAATTTAATGGTTCAAACCTGTTTGACATAAGGAACCGTAGGACCACGTCCAAGTTCCAAGCAGGAGTCGAAATATGACGTTCCTTGGAAGTCTCGAAAGACTTAAGCAGGTCTTGGAGATCTTTGTTATTAAAAAGATCCAAACCCCTATGCCTGAAAACAGAAGCTAACATGCTTCTGTAGCCTTTAATGGTGGATGCAGAGAGGGAGCGACCGTTTCTCAGATAAAGCAGAAAATCTGCAATCTGCGCTACAGAGGCACTTGGAAGAGGAAATAGAGGAGGACTTGCACCAGTCTCTAAATACCTCCCATTTCGACTGATAGATCCTGATGGTAGAGGATCTTCTAGCCCTCGCGATCGCTCTAGCTGCTTCCTTCGAAAACCCTCGAGCTCAAGAGAGTCTTTCGATAGTCTGAAGGCAGTTAGACGAAGCGTGGGGAGGCTTTGATGAAATCTCTTTACGTGAGGCTGTCGCAAGAGATCCATCCGCAACGGCAGACTTCTTGGAACGTCTACCAGCCATAGAAGTACCTCTGTGAACCACTCTCTCGCGGGCCAGCGTGGAGCAACCAACATCAACCTGGTCCCTTCGTGAGAGGTGAACTTCTGCAGCACCTTGTTTAGGATCTTGAAAGGTGGAAAGGCATAAACGTCCAGGTGAGACCAGTCCAGCAGAAAAGCGTCTATGTGGGCTGCCTCTGGATCCGGAACTGGAAAGCAGTAAGTCGAGAGCCTCTTTGTCAGTGAAGTCGCAAAAAGATCTATGGTGGGTTGACCCCATGTCATCCATAGCTTCTCGCACACAGTCTTGTGCAACGTCCACTCCATGGAGATGACTTGTCCTCTTCTGCTGAGGCAGTCCGCCAAGACATTCATTTTTCCTTGCACAAATCTCGCCAAAGGAGGGATGTTACTTGCCTTAAATGGAGTTCCTTCTGATCCGTGGACCAAAGACCCGAGCATTCCAGACTGTCCAGTGGAGCTCCCTAACCCAAATCCGATGCATCTGAATACAACACATGGTTTGGGTTCTTGATCGCAAGAGAAAGACCTTCTCGAAGTCTGATGTTGCTGTCCCACCAAGTCAGACATGTCTAGACTGAGTTGGAGATTGGGAAAGAGATACTCTCTAAGCCCTTCTCCTTGTTCCAATGGTTTAGGTGAAATTGGAGAGGGCAAAGGTTGAGTCTCCCCAGAGAGATAAACTACTCCAGCGATGAAAGAGTTCCCACGAGGCTAGTTCAAACTCTTACAGAGCAACTGTTTTTCTCTTGCAAGTGAAGGACTTTTAACAGAGCTTGTTCCATTCTTGTGGGAGACGAAAAGGCCCGAAAAATCAGACACTGTATCTCCATTCCCAAATAAAGAATAGTCTGTGATGGGGTACTGTAAGTTACGACTTCTCTACGTTCACTATGAGACCTAGCTCCTTGGTTAGGTCTAATGTCCATTAGAGGCTCTCCAGACAGCGATATAATGACGACGCCCTGATTAGCCAATCGTCAAAATAAAGGGAGGCTCTGAATCCTCAAAAAATGTAGAAAGCTTGCTACATTTTGCAAGGGCCTTGTAAAAACAAGAGGAGCAGGAATGAGGCCGAAGTACAGTGCTCAAAATTGGTACATTACTTTCCCGTCCACAAACCTCAGATGTTGTTGAAAGTTTGAATGAATCGGGATGTGGAAGTATGCATCCTGAAGGTCGAGAGAGACCATCCAGTCGCCTTCCCTTACTGCTGCCAAGACAGATTTGGTAGTCTTCATCGTGAAGTTTGTCTTGACAATGAACACAAGGAGCGCACTTACATCTTAAGTACTCCTGCAGTGAACGTGGCTGCCAGATCATTGGAGCCATCCCTGATAGCCTTGTTCCTGCAGTGAACGTGGCTGCCAGATCATTGGAGCCATCCCTGATAGCCTTGTTCCTGCAGTGAACGTGGCTGCCCGATCATTGGAGCCATCCCTGATAGCCTTGTTCATGCATGACATAATTGTACAGCAATACATTGACAGCTGGAGAGACCTTCTTACTTAAGGCTCCCAGGGACCAATCCAACAAATAAAAACTTCAAACGCTCGAAAAAACTCCTAACAGGAGATGGTCTAGCTCTGAAGCCGACCATAAAATCTTGGAGCGTCTCATGGCTAGACGACGAGGAGAGTCCACAAGGCTTAAGAAGTCTCCCTGGGCAGAGGCAGGTACTCCCAAGCCGAGAACTTCTCCTCGAGCTTCTCCTGTGTCACACCAGATGCCCGAGCGAGAAGCTAATTAAGAAGGAGGAAAAGCAAAAGCAGACTTTCCTAAATTTCTCCTGGATTCCAACCAGTCTCCCAGTAAGAGCATGGCCCTCTTGGAAGAAGAAGAGAGAACTGACTTCGTAAAAGTAGGCGTCGAAGAAAGTCTAGGACAAAATTTCACTAAAGAAATTCATAATTAAAATACAAGGGATTGTTGGACCACCCTAGGTTACTCCTCTTCTGAATGACTCCCCAAAGGTACATTAGTTGAAAGGGGGTCATCAACTTCTTCAGAAGGCACATCATCTGATAAATCTAAAGTCTTGCGAGAAGGAGATTTATATTCAGAATGACGTGAAGGAAAAGCCTGACAGGCTACATCAACTTGTATATGAACAGAAGTTAAAGTTGGAGGGTCGATGTCACGATGTGACTGCAGAGAATGTTATTCTACTACACGTCGTGACAGAAGTAACTGACGTTCAAACGTCCCGTAGTAACAGCGGTGACTGCTGTTCGATGCTATATCGTGACTACGATGACTGACCCTCGACGTCACGTCATGTCTACTGTGTCTACCGCTCAACGTCACATCGTGTCTGCGGTGTCTGCGGTGTCTACATCTCAACGTCACGCTGTGACTGCGGTGGCTGACGTTCAAAGCGATCAAAGTTACATCGAGATTTATGCTCCGCATCTCGCTTAACAGCAAAGCTGTCACTAGAGATAACGTCAGCGTGGCGTAACAAAGCTCGTCTAGAAGGTTGAAGACCCGAATCACGTATCCCAGAACCGTGACGTACAAAAAGCAAAGGATCCTTTCGCACAGGAACAGGATCGAAAGCTTCTATTGAAGAAGAAAGCTTTAACAGCATATCTAACTTCGGATCAACCTGTGACTGCAGTGGCTGACGTTCAAACGTCACGTAGTAAACAGCAGTGACAGCTGATCAATGCTATATCGAGACTACGGTGACTGACACTCGATGTCACGTTGTGTCTACGGTGTCTACCGCTCAACGTCACGTCGAGTCTGTGGCAGAAACGTCTGTACATGAACGTCATCGCTATGAACGGGACTCTTATTATGACTACAGCTAGGACGTTGAACTTGTTCTGAAGGAACTAATAAACGTTTCAACCGTCTCGAAACTTTACGCCCAGGCTTTTAAAGAGACGAATCATCGGAAGACGAGGAGAAACTTCGTCTCTCCTGTCTTATGGCAAGGACGTGCTTGCCGAGCAACGTCTGATACCTTTGAGGGAACGTCTGTTCGTTGGTTTACACTCCTCACTCCCTTAGGTCCTACGACATTCCTTCTCCCTGGTGCAGGGGAGCCTGAAAGAGGTCTCGGACTAGGCAAGTGACAAGCACGAACAAACGAACCCTCCGCAACACAGAACATGTTTTTTGCACTTACTTCACTGATATCGTATTTTTCAATAATTTTACATTAGACATGAATAAAACTGATTTCTACCTGAAGCACGCAATTCTCCCTTACATCAAAAGGTTAGAATTGCGAAATGAGTCGTATAATGTAAGCACATTAGTACAAAATGAAACACACATGCAAAAATCAATAAACATATACATATATATCGAATAAAACGGAAATATATAAAGTTAAAAAGATCAGTGACTGGGGAGGAGACTAAACACTAGTTCACTAAGGACTACGTTTTCAATCTCTCACCGTACAGTGCCTTGGGACGAGAATAAAAACTAAAACGTTTTATCCTCTCTCCCCGTACAGAGACTTGGGACGAGAGTAAAAAAAAAAAACTGAATCGAGAACAACGTTACTCGCTCCCAAACTCCTTGTACAGTACAGAGACTTGGGACGAGAATAAAGATCGGATCGTTCTCTCTCTCTCTCTCTTGTCACTCACAAGAGAATGGCCCACTCACCCTTCGTCAATAACAGGTTATTTGACTAAAGGAAAAAACTGAAAGGACTAAGAAATTGAAAATTAACAAGTTCCTTTAAATTAGTATCTAAAACACTTCAGTTTGAAAGAAGAATGAACAAAACGTCAAAATCGATTTACTCTTTCTGCAAAGTGAAACCGTGATTCTCTCTCTCTCTATCGTAACGATAGAGCGCAAACTGTATAGCATAAATAAACCAAACGTTAGTTCATCTTTGAAAAAACAGCACAAAGACTATTCAAAGAATATATTTCTTAAAATATTTTCTAAAAAATATTAATTTCATCACTCTTACAGAGCAACTGTTTTAAACTAAACAAAAATAAAAGTTGAATGGGCTCAACGTTGTTTAACTTCGTTTTCCAAGTTAGGACCGCCTACAAAGAATCGGTAAAGGCCGCATATAAACAAAAACATAAAATTTATCTTGATATTTAGTATAAATGGAAAGCTAATCGAAGAGGCCTAATAAAGGCGGGTGAGATATAAAATATAAAATATATAGAGGTAAATCTATGAATATCAACAATAATTTATAAAGTGATAAAATAATTACTAAAAGCCTTTAACACACTTCCGTACACTGAGGGAAGGGTCGGCCATCTTTTCTCTATGGAAAAAACCAGAGATTAAAAAAAAAAGCAAGGGAAAAACACTTTTCCTCTCCTTTCAAAAGCATTTCTTTTGAAGATAGTACAGTATTGAATAATCCAACACGGCGAAAGCAATAAAACCAAAACCAAGTACTTCACCAATTCGGTCGAAAACTAGAGGTCATAAAGCGAGCGGAACCAACTTGTCGACAAGACCGACAGAGAAGAACTGGAGAAATTGACAAGTATATGCGGTATCTGGCCGATAGTCGGCGCTGGTGGTCACACCCGCAACCTTCACGGCGATCGCTCGCGAGTTTTTGGAATCTGTCGAGCCGTCGGAGACGTCAGCTATTATATATTCACCGGCTAAGTTTAATATTTAAAACTACAATGTTTTCGCTTGGCAAGTGGGGAGCTAGAGTGTAACGTCCGAGTACCAGCTGCCTTAGTCCTCTGGGATTGTTATTCTGTCAATTTCATGACCCTTTGCTTAGGAGACAAATGTTAAGTTTTATTATTATTATTAATAGCTGAGCTACAACCCTAATTGGAAAAGCAGGATGCTATAAGTACAAGGGCTCCAACAAGGAAAAATAGCCTAATCAGGAAAGGAAATAAATAAACTACAAAATTAATGAAAAATTGAAATTTCTTAAGAACAGTAACAACATTAAAATAAATCTTTCATAGATAAACAAAAATAAAAAAAAAATAAAAAATGAAAATAAATGCAATAGAATAGTGTGTCTGAGTGTACCCTGAAGCAAGAGAACTCTATCTCAAGACAGTGGAAGACCATGATACAGAGGCTTTGACACTACCCTAAACTAGAGAACAATGGTTTGATTTTGAAGTGTCCACCTAGAAAAGCTGCTTACCATAGCTAAAATTTTCTTCTACCCTTACCAAGAGGAAAGTAACCATTGAACAATTACAGTGCAGTAGTTAACCCCTTGTGCGAAGAATTGTTTGGTAATCTCAGTGTTGTCAGGTGTATGAGGACAGAGGAGAATATGGAAAGAATAGTCCAGACTATTTGGTGTATATGTAGGCAAAGGAAATATGAGTCGTAACCAGAGAGAGGGATATAATGTAGCACTGACTGGCCAGTCAAAGGAGTCAATAACTCTCTAGCGGTAATATTTCAACAGGTGGTTGGTGCCCGGGCCATCCTACTACCTGTTTTTGCCTTGAGGGAGGGGGAGGGCAAATGCACCCAACACGATGCTCATGCAAGTGTAGAAGAATGCGAACGGGATGTTGATGGTGTCCTTACTGGAGACCATGAGCATTCCTTTGACCAAGAGCGAGTGTGTACAATTGCATATGTCAATGACTGTCCTCGTGCCTAAGAGCTTGGTGATCTACAGCATGCCGGCTTAGTATGTGGTGATTGTGCTTGTGGAAACCTAAAGCATGGTGACTGCATTTGCTGATGATCATTGATGCTTCGCCAGATGAGAATTCACGGCCTTCTTAGAATGTCTCTCTGGTGCTTTCAGTACTTAAAGGACGAATTTGCATGTGACAAACGTTTCCGTGGCAACGAGCAAGGTGTTTGTGCATGTGGAGACTCTCAATTTGAACAAATCCCAAGTCTAGCCTGAGAAGGTGATCGTGATGTTCGTGAGTGTCTAAATTATAATTTCTCTGATGAGCTCTGACAGATCGGTGATTGGGGGGGTAGCCTTTCCCTAAAGGAGTTGAGTGCGCAGGATGACCCACATTCTTTGAGTAAACCCATGAGGAAGGTGGTATACGTTGTTTGTCTTAGGCACAATTAGCATTAGAAGTCTTTGGGGCAGCTTTTGTCATTTGACAAGATGTTCCAGCACGTGGAGATAGGAGACGACCTAGACTGTAGCTTGTCATCCCGACCAGAAGTGACCGTGGCATGCCTCTTGCTAAACTAGTCTCTTGAGGGGAGGGGCTTAGCCCTCGAACCTCGTACCTCGAAGCTTTCCTGTGGGGAGGGTTTTGGTACCATCGCTATTCCTCCCACGAAACTATGTAGAGGAACCTGGCGAAGCCTAAAGAGACTTCTCCAGATCACTTGTCCTGTGACTCAGAGAACTCCTCTTCTTACTAGCAGCAAGCAGCTCCTAAGCAAGGAAAATAGGCTTTGGAGCAGACAGACCCTCGAACAACTGGTGGCGGCTTGTCTGCAACAACAACCAAGGATACGTACAAGGGTGTCACCTCAGAGCTCTCCTCTGCAGGCAGGATGGGAGCAGTAAAAGATCGGGAAGACTTCTGAGATCTAGTGGCTGCTAGAGCCTCCAAGAGTTTCTCCACTGAAGTGACACCATTGATCCCAAGGTTGGGCCACAACACATCCAGGTCCTTACAAGGATCATCATCCGATACGAGCAGTGGGAGACCTTTGGGCGTATGGCAAGAGGGTATTGACTTTCTCCTGTTTTGCTCAAAGAAATCCTTGAGGGAAGGACAGGAACTCCCTTCTTCTTATTTACTCCAACAGACAATGCCTCGGAGGAAGAAGAGTCCGCAACAGTCTTTGAACCCGATGAAGGAGCTAGACAGTTTTTCTTGGGCATCAGTTTGGGCATACTCAAGACTAAATCCGAGGCATCCTTCTTAGACTTCTTCTTCCTCTTCTTCATGAACTCAGACCACAGCACTGGAGGCCAATCACTACACTCAGGACAGAGCGATTCCTATAAACAGTCATACCCCTTACAGGCTTACAGCAGCTACGAAGTTGGTGAGGGTTGACTTCAGGCTTGCTCATGCACTGTCCATATCCTTTACCAGGTTTGCCAGGGCACAACCCCATGTCTGACCAAAGAGCCGACATCTTCAATCAAGCATACAGCACACGATCTGAAAGAAAATGCAGAGTGACTAGAAAGTAAACAGGAATGCCGAGAATTAAGTCTGTACTCTCTGGTAGCCGAATGCAAATTGAATGCAGATCTATCTGTTGGGTGGGCAGGGCTACCTGTCAAGTAGGCGGGGTTACCTGTCGAGTGGGTGGGGCTTCCCCGCTATCTGGCAGCCAGCTATGTTTACCTCGTTAAAAAGCTCAACCGCCATTTTTAACCTAGCTGAAGTCAACTCCAAAGGTTCATATTACGTACGGAAACAAAGATTAAATACCTGATGTCTGTTAAAACTGTAATACTGCACTAAGTCCAATGGTACAGAAAATTGGAAATCAATGTCAAAAGACAATAAATTGTGAACTTTTAATTAAACAAAGTATCTAGGTTATTATTAGTCTCTGCGTATAAGATATGGGGTTCACAATAGTATGCTTGAAGTAATATACTGTACTGTATTCAATCATGTCAGTTCCAGTCTCTTAACTAATATTGAAAGTTTTACTTTACTGAAGCACAATATTCGTAAACCAATTTTTACCAACATAATTGAATACACCCCAGACAAAACACTAGTTTCAACTCTGTAACCTATACTCGACAGTTAAGAATACCTTAGATATCTACTTAAGTAAGTATTCAATTTCTAAGCCCTTTGTTTTGATCGCCATGACATAAGAAGGCCCTAAGAATGTTTCATAAAACTCCTGACAGGTAGATTGACTGACCAAACTTTGACTTTCCATTTTCTATATCATTAGTACTGGTAGTCACTTGAAATCTCCAATCAAAACTATTTTTAATCATGAACTTGTGTGACTTTCTCTTCCACGATCTCCAAAAATGTTATTTTCATTAGTAAAATAAATTTTTGAATATACTTACCCGATAATCATGTAGCTGTCAACTCTGTTGCCGACAGAAATCTACGGTCGGGATACGCCAGCGATCGCTATACAGGTGGGGGTGAACACCACAGCGCCATCTGTGGTCAGGTACTCTAGTACTTCTTGTCAACACCACCTCAATTTTTTCCTCGGTCCACTGGTTCTCTATGGGGAGGAAGGGTGGGTCAATTAAATCATGATTATCGGGTAAGTATATTCAAAAATTTATTTTACTAATGAAAATAACATTTTTCAATATTAATCTTACCCGATAATCATGTAGCTGATTCACACCCAGGGTGGTGGGTGGAGACCAGCATACATGTTAACACAGAAGCTAAGTATCCCGTATTTTATTTTATTAGTTATTCAAAAATAACATAAAATAAATAAGTACCTGGTAAGGAAGACGACTTGAACCATTACTCTGCCTTTATTAAGTACGTCTTTCTTACTGAGCGTAGCGGTCCTCTTAGGATGCTGAACGACTCTTAGGTGCTGAAGTATAAAGGGCTGCAATCCATACTAAAGGACCTCATCACAACCTTTAACCTCGGCGCTTCTCAAGAAAGAATTGACCACCCGCCAAATCAACAAGGATGTGGAAGGCTTCTTAGCCAACCGTACAACCCATAAAAAGTATTCAAGAGAAAGGTTAAAAAGGTTATGGGATTATGGGAATGTAGTGGCTGAGCCCCCGCCTACTACTGCATTCGTTGCTACGAATGGTCCCAGGGTGTAGCAGTTCTCATAAAGAGACTGGACATCTTTGAGATAGAATGATGCAAACACTGACTTGCTTCTCCAATAGGTTGCATCCATAACACTCTGCAGAGAACGGTTCTGTTAGAGGGCCACTGAAGTAGCCACAGCTCTCACTTCATGTGTCCTTACCTTCAGCAAAGCAAGGTCTTCTTCCTTCAGATGAGAATGTGCTTCCCTAATCAGGAGCCTGAATAGGTAAGAAACTGAGTTCTTAGACCTTGGAAGAGAAGGCTTCTTGATAGCCCACCATAAGGCTTCTGATTGTCCTCGTAAAGGTTATGACCTTTTTAGATAGTACCTAAGAGCTCTAACTGGGCAAAGTACTCTCTCCAGTTCGTCCCCCACCAAGTTGGACAGGCTTGGGATCTCGAACGACTTAGGCCAAGGACGTGAAGGAAGCTCGTTTTAGCAAAAAACCGAGCTGCAAGGAACATGTAGCCGTTTCAGATGTGAAAACTATGTTCCTGCTGAAGGCGTGGATCTCACTTACTCTTTTAGCTGTTGTCAAGCACATGAGGAAAAGAGTTTTTAATGTGAGGTCCTTAAAAGAGGCTGATTGGAGAGGTTCAAATCTTGATGACATAAGGAACCTTAGGACCACGTCTAGATTCCAGCCTGGAGTGGACAACCGACGTTCCTTTGAGGTCTTAAAAGACCTAAGGAGGTCCTGTAGATCTTTGTTGGTGGAAAGATCCAAGCCTCTGTGGCGGAAAACCGCTGCCAACATACTTCTGTAACCCTTAATCGTAGGAGCTGAAAGGGATCTTACGTTCCTTAGATGTAACAGGACGTCAGCAATCTGGGTTACAGTGGTACTGGATGAGGAAACTGCATTGGCCTTGTACCAGCTTCGGAAGACTTCCCCTTTAGACTGATAGACTCTGAGAGTGGATGTCCTCCTTGCTCTGGCAATCGCTCTGGCTGCCTCCTTCGAAAAGCCCCTAGCTCTTGAGAGTCTTTCGAAAGTCTGAAGGCAGTCAGACGAAGAGCGTGGAGGTTTGGATGTACCTTCTTACGTGAGGTAGACGTAGAAGGTCCACTCCTAGAGGAAGAGTCCTGGGAATGTCGACCAGCCATTGCAGTACCTCTATGAACCATTCTCTCGCGGGCCAGAGCGGAGCCAACCAACGTCAGCCGTGTCCCTTTGCGAGAGGCGAACTTCTGAAGTACCCTGTTGACAATCTTGAACGGCGGGAATGCATACAGGTCGAGATGGGACCAATCCAGCAGAAAAGCATCCACGTGAACTGCTGCTGGGTCTGGAATCGGAGAACAATACAACGGGAGCCTCTAGGTTATCGAGGTAGCGAACAGATCTATGGTTGGCTGACCCCACAGGGCCCAAAGTCTGCTGCAAACATTCTTGTGAAGGGTCCACTCTGTGGGGATGACCTGACCCTTCCGGCTAAGGCGATCTGCCATGACATTCATATCGCCCTGAATGAACCTCGTTACCAGCGTGAGCTTTCGATCTTTTAACCAGATGAGGAGGTCCCTTGCGATCTAGAACAACTTCCACGAATGAGTCCCTCCCTGCTTGGAGATGTAAGCCAAGGCTGTGGTGTTGTCAGAGTCCACCTCCACCACCTTGTTAAGCTGGAGGGACTTGAAGTTTATCAAGGTCAGATGAACCGCCAACAGCTCCTTGCAATAGATGTGAAGTGTCCTTAGCTCCTGATTCCATGTTCCCGAGCATTCCTGTCCGTCCAAAGTCGCACCCCAGCCCGTGTCTGATGCGTCAGAGAAGAGACGGCGGTCGGGTTTCTGAACAGCCAAAAGTAGACTTCCTTGAGAAGAAAGCTGTTCTTTCACCACGTGAGAGTAGACCTCCTCTCTTCGGAAACAGGAACTGAGATCGTCTCTAGCGTCATGTCCTTTATCCAGTGAGCCGCTAGATGATACTGAAGGGGGGGAGGTGGGGTCTCCCTAACTCGATGAACAGTGCCAGCGATGAAAGTGTCCCTGTTAGACTCATCCACTACCTGACTGAGCATCGGTTCCTTCTCAGCATGCTCTGGATGCAATCTAGGGCTTAGTATATCTTTGGGGCCGACGGAAAAGCCCGAAAAGCTCGACTCTGAAGATCCATACCCAGGTAGACAATGGTCTGGGATGGGACGAGCTGGGACTCCTCAAAATTGACCAGGAGGCCCAGTTCCTTGGTCAGATCCATAGTCCATCTGAGAATCTCCAGACAGCGACGACTTGTGGGAGCTCTTAAAAGCTAGTCGTCTGACGGAGCCGGACACAAGATCATGGTACTGCTGCACAGTCTGTGAACTGTCAACCATGGGGAAGCGAGGAAGTACAGTGACAACCCGAAGCTGTCTAGACTGTCTGGGTCGTACAGACAACTCCTTATCGGGTTGCTGAGGTTGCCGCACTGCGTCACAACAAGACACTTCTGCTGGTTGTCGAACGTCTTCCCAGTGACACACTGACTCCGTAAACAAAAAATCCTCTAACAAGGACTAAGCTTGGACTGCATGTCTTGCAACACAGCTCAAGGTCTATGGGAGCAGGTGTGGTAACAGACGGGGTTAGCGACTGAAGTGGAACCATTACCCTCCCTGGAAGCATGCTATGCTTAAATAAAAGTCCATAGGAGGCTAAGCAGCTAAAGGCTCCTCTCCAAATGACAGAGTCCTCAAGGGAAAATCAGAAGGAGGGAGAATAGCACTTTCTCATCTACAGGAACCATATCCGAGAAAAGCTAAGTTCTCTCAGTGAGGGTTTCACTGGTGCAAAAGCAGCAGACTAGAAGGCAACGTTATGAAACTGCTTGACAGTCTAGTGAGTTGGCAACAACCAAAGATGTGTGACTGAGAAGCATGCGGTAAGGTATGCAGAGCATGCTGTATGTAGAGCATGCTGTAAGGTAAGCAGAGCATGTTGCATGGCGTGCGGCTTATGCTGCATGGGATGAGGCTCATGCTGCATGGGATGAGGCTCATGCTGCATGGTATGAGACTCATGCTGCATGGGATGAGGCTCAAGCTGCAAGGGATGAGGCTTATGCCGCATGCGTTGAGGAGGATGCCGCATAGTATGAGGCTCCTGCCTCATGGGTTGAGGCGGTTGCCGCATAGCATGAGGCTTTTGCCTCATGGTTTGAGGAGGATGCCGCATAGCATGAGGCTCCTCATAAGCATGAGGCTGCCTCATGGGTAGAGGAGGATTTTTAAAGAAAACTGAACCTGACACTAATCTAGCTGTCCGAGGATTTACCTGGTGAGACATCAGTCTCTTTACCAGCGAGTTTTACCAGATTTCCCCGGGCCACCACGTGACACAATTGGTAGTAATTCATTCAAATTACCCCTAATGAGTCAATATGGATAAATATCAACACAACATCGTGTTCAAATAGAAATAAATTTCTACCTCATACTTGGGATCGAACGCTAGCCCCTTCTAATGAAAGGCCAGGTCGAAACCAACCATGCCACGAGAGCCCATTCAAGAGTTTAGGTTCTTGCCTCAAGAGTGGAGGTGGCTGCCGCAAGAGTTGAGGTTGCTGCCTCAAGGATGGTGGAGGTTGCCGCAACGCAAGAGGTTGCTGCATAGCGCTGGTATCTGGCAACTCCCAATGCGGCAGCTCACGCGTGGAGGTAGGTTGAGGAACCTCAACATCAAACGTCTGGCAGGGTGGACTGCGCAGAGGTGGAGTTGAGGTTGCTGCCTCGAGGATGGTGGAGGTTGTCGCACCGCAAGAGGTAGCTGCCTCGAGGATGGAGGAGGTAGTCGCAACGCATGAGGCTCCTACCTCAAGGGTAGAGGAGGTTGCTGCAAAGCATAAGGCTCCTGCCTCAAGTGTTGAGGAGGTTGCCGCGTGGCAAGAGGCTCCTGCCTCAAGGAAAGTGGAGGTTGCTGCACAGAGCTGGTATCTGGCAACTCCCAAAGCGGCAGCTCACGCATGGAGGTAGCTTGAGGAACCTCAACATCATACGTCTGGCAGGCTGGACTGCGTAGAGGTGGAGGAGCGCTCGCAGGAGGAGGTGTGTTAACCTTCTCTGCCTGAAAACTCCTGCATCAACACCGCAAGCTGAGACTGCATTGTCAGCAGCATAGACCACTAGAGTTTAAGAAAGACAACAACAAACGGAGCTACTGTCCGTTGAAACTGAGGGTCTAAAACAGCTGGTGCGGCAACAGACGGAGTTACTGTCTGTTGCGATACCACCTTGCCTCTCTGGGAGGTGTGCAGTTGTCGTACTGCAGCAAGTCCGAACTGACCCAGTGCTAATGGCACCACCTAGGAGTTGGACTTGCGCGGAAGGGACCGACTTGCACTTAAAAGCTGCAAGATTTGGTCCATGGTTTCTGCGAGAAACCTCTTCCGCAGACGAGGAATAAATGGGCTCTCTCGTCTTTGTGTGGGTGGGGTGATCACGTCGGCTACGTGAGTTGGTTACACCCGAAACCACGGAGGGAAACGTCTGTTCGTCGATCAAGGCCTGCTGAACCCATAAGTCCTTCGACATTACTTCTCCCCTGGGCTTGGGAGCTTGTAAGAGGTCCCAGACTAGGCGAACAACTGGCACGAACAGACGAACCCTCGAACGCAACACTGTAACACTTTGCGCTGATCACTTTATCACTTTTGATTTTCTGTTTGCACTTATTTCACTGAACTCGAAACTTTAAGTGGTTTGTACCTGAAACACGCAAATCTATCCTTCATTAAAAGTTAGTAATTGCGAAAACAGTATTACAATGTAACAGAAAAACATAATGAAAGATAAATAATTCAGTGGCTGTAAAAGAGATTAAACACTAGATCAAATAAACTACGTTTAAAATCTCTCACCGCATAAAGTCTGAGAACAAGAATAAAACTCTAGAAACGTTTACCTTCTTCCCCTAAAGAGACTAGGGAGAAGAGCAAAAACGATAACAACGTTACCCGCTTGAACGAAACGTTTATCCTCCTCTCTCTCCCTCCGTCTCTATCTCTCTCTCTCTCTCTCTTGACTTAGCACCTGAGAGAAGAGCCCAATTATATATATCGTTAAAACATATTATTGTTAAAGGAAAAAAACTGAAAGGTTTCCCAAATAAAAAGTTCCTTTATTAGAATAGAACCATTTAAGCTAAGAAAGAATGAACAAAACGCTAGAATCGGTTTACTCTTACTGCAACGTGACACCGTGATAGACTCTCTCTCTATCGTAACGATAGAGCGCAAGTTGAACGTTCTGAACGTCAACAACTGCAGAGACAAAACAAAACGTTAGTTCAACTTTGAAAACAGTACAAGACTATCAAAGAAATTCTTTCAAAAACATTAAAATAGCATAATATGTTAACAGGTAAAAACGAAATGACGGGCTCAAAGTTAATTAACTTCGGTTCCAAGAAAAGACCGCCTACTATTGGGAAAGGTCGAATATAAACAAATATAAAAATTAATTTTAATAAGTTTATAATAAAAGGAAGTTAATCAAAGAGGCCTATAAAAGGCGGAGAGATATAAAATAAATCTATAACTTTGTTAAGCAAAATTAAGAGAGTCTATACTCTCTTCGACACCAACACTTCCGTCTAAGGGAAGGGTCGGCCATTTAAAAGTGAAAGAGAGTTCATACTCTCTTCGTACCAAAATTAAATAAAAAATTAATTCAAATTAATTCCAAAAACTTGCTAAGCTAATGATATAGCTTCCTGAATAGCGAAGGCTAAACTCTAGAGCAAATACATCACCAAATCGTGAGCAATAACTCCAGAATCAACAGCGTATCCATGTAGGTCTAGCCGGAGGCACGACAGAGGAAAAATTGAGGTGGTGTTGACAAGAAGTACTAGAGTACCTGACCACAGATGGCGCTGTGGTGTTCACCCCCACCTGTATAGCGATCGCTGGCGTATCCCGACCGTAGATTTCTGTCGGCAACAGAGTTGACAGCTACATGATTATCGGGTAAGATTAATATTGAAAATCCAGTTTTTGTACAAGGTCTAACACTTTTAATACTAGTCCCTTTTCCAACTGTTATAATTATGAAATAGTTCTTTTTATGCATATTTATAAAAGGTGTTTGTAACCAACTCTTCTAGGGCACTCCAAAATCAAACCGTTGCTCTATAGTCTAGGTTAGTGCCATGGCCTCTTTTACCATGGTCTTCCACTGTCTTGGATTAGAATTTTCTTGCTTGGGGGTACACTTGGGCATGCAGTTCTATCCAATTTCTCTTCCTAATTTTTTTTTCAAGTTTTAATAATTTGTGTATGAAAGATCTAATTTAATGTTTCTATTCTTAAAATAGTTTATTTCAATTTCTCATTACTTCTCTTGTCTTTATTTCCTTATTTCCCTTTCTCACTTGGCTACTTTTCCCTTGCTGAAGCCCTTGGGCTTATAGCATCTTGCATTTCCAACTAGGGTTGTAGTGATGATAATAATAATAATAATAATAATAATAATAACAAGATTAAATAATAAATACTACTAGTGTTTTAATAGGTATCTTAAATTGCTTAGTTGTTGTTAATCATCCGATATATGTATTTTTCAAGTTTTATGAATGGGTTAAACTAGTTTCAGGAGTGAAGCCAGTTAGGAAGGAAACATAACGTTAAGACTTATGTCTTCGGGTAAGGTAATAATACGACGGTCTAAGGGGGGGGAGTCGCATACTGTAGGTAAATAGGTAAGGATACAGCTCCTAGGGGTGTGTGTATGATAGCGGCCATCTGTGTGTATGATAGCGGCCATCTGTGTGTATGATAGCGGCCATCTGTGTGCATGATAGCGGCCATCTATATGTATGATGACAGCTGGTTAAGGGTATGGCAATATAAGGGGGGTTGCAGAAGGGCGTTAGCCCACCGCTAGGTAATTAGGTGGGGGCATGGCTTATAGGTTATGTTACGGGGGGAATTTTATGTTAGTTGGTGTCCATTTTTAATTCACGCAGGAGGATCTGGCCGCTGATATACAAAGGCTCCCAGCAGTGTAAGGGAGATTGCAGGGGTGCGTTAGCAACCCCCCCCCCCCCCCCGTTAGGTAAGTAGGTAAGGACACAGCTTGTAGGTTAGGTTAGGGGGGAAAAATTTAGGTTAGTTGATGTCCATTTTTAATGAAAGCGTGAGGAACTAGCCGCTCATATACAAAGGCTCTAGACTTAGTCTTGGGGTAAGCTAATAATACGACGGTCTAAAGGGGTGTCGCAGACTGTAGGTAAATAGGTAAGGCCACGGCTCCCAGGTTAGGTTAAGTGGAGAACCTCAAGTTAAGAGTTTGTTTCCTTTTAAAATCATTGTTTTCCAATAAAATCTTCTGGAATATTGTATTACAGTGAATATTTATGTAATTTTCCCTTTTTATACAAAATGCACAAATAATAAATTACATAAAATAATCTCTAAGTGTACACACAAGGTGCCGTAACTAATATACGTTGAAGCTCAATTATATTAATACTCACCATATAACTACTCCCAAATCTTTGTAAAATACGCCTAAAGCTTCCTTGGTAGACAGGCATCCTAAAATATTTATTAATATAAAGTCCTAAAAGTTAAAATATTACCCTAAAACACTATTTTTTTCTTTTTCTTTAATTTTATAACCTCTAATAGTTTAGTTAAACTTTAGTATCGTGTTTGGAAGATTCGTGTCTATGTAACGGCTCTCCTCTAATTTTTTTTTTTACCCTCATTTAGGTTTCACTCTTTCCAATATCTTGGCTTTTCATAATTTCTAAATAATATTCTTATATATATATATATATATATATATATATATATATATATATATATATATATATATATATATATATATATATATATATATATATATATATGTTATCATCATTGTCCATAATAAGCATTGGCAGTCCTATATATTGTCTTCTTTCTTTTTTAGTTTCTTTAGCATTATATTCTTTTTTTTTTTTGGATTTTCATAATTTCTAAATAATGTTCTTATATCTATGTTATCATCATTGTCCATAGCAAACATTATCATTCCTATCTATTGTCTTCTTTCTTTTTTAGTTTCTTTAGCATTTATTTTCTTCTTTGGCCTTCTATAGTTTCTAGATAATATTCCTATATCTACAGTATATATTTTCATCATTGTGCATTTAAAATATCATCAGTCCTATTTATTGACTTCTTTCTTTTTAGTTTCTCTTTAGCTTTCCATAATTTCTAAATAATATTCTTATATCTATATGGTTTCAACATTGTCCATAGAATGCATTATCAGTCCTATCTATTGTGCCTTCTTTCTTTTTAATTTATTTAGCTTTTTTTTTTGGCTTTCACTAATTTCTAAATAATATTCTTATATCTATGTTTTCATCATTCTGCATAACAAGCATTTTGAGTCCTATTTATTGTGTCTTCTTTCTTTTTAGTTTTATAGCATTTTTTTTCATAATTTCTAAATGATATTCCTATGGTTTCATCATCCTGCATAGCAAGCATTGTCAGTCCTATTCATTATGTCTTTCTTTTTAGTTTCTTTACCATTTTAATTTTTGGGCTTTCTATAATTTCTAAATAATATTCTTATATGTTTTCATCATTGTCCATAGCATACATTATCAGTCTTATTTCTTTCTTTTTTTGCAAAATATTCTCATTTCTTATGATATTTAGTATTTTGAATTCTAATAAGAAATATATTGGACGGAGTTTCTTCTTCCTCTTTACATAATTTGTATTTTTTTTTGTCCGTATTTTCAAATCACTTCTTCTATTTCAGTTATACTGTTGGCATGTGCTATAAATAAAAGCATTTAATCTTGTCGGTTTCCACAAATGTTATCTTCTTTCTTTATATGTGAATTTCCATTTATATTAAAGTTGTAACAAATCGTCTTCCCATATTTAGTACAATACTTTTACTACTTTAATCACATACTTGACGTTGAGGATGCCCTGAATAAGTTCAAAAGTTGAATTTAATACTGTTGTCCATCTCATAATTATATTCTTCAAACGCCTCTCTCTCTCTCCTCAGGAATTATCAACTGTTCTGTTGTCTTTCATTATATATCTAACATAGCTGAAGTTGTAACTTTGTCTTCATATATCGTGTTATAAAAGGATGAACCAATGAACCAACATTTGCTCTTAATGCACTGATTGGTGTAGGTAGGAGGTTGGTCAGGGTACCAGCCGCCCGTAGAGATACTACCGCTAGAGTGTTATGAGGTTCATTGACTGGCCAGACAGTACTGCATTGGATCCTTCTCTCTGGTTACGGTTCTTTCCCTTTGCCTACACATACACTGAATAGTCTGGCCTATTCTTTAAAGATTCTCCTCTGTGCTCATTCACCTGACAACACTGAGATTACCAAACAATTCTTCTTCACCCAAGGGGTTAACCACTGCACTGTAATTGTCCATTGGCTACTTTTCTCTTGGTCAGGGTAGAAGAGACTCTTTAGTCATGGTAAGCAGCTCTTCTAGAAGGACACTCCAAAATCAAACCATTGTTCTCTAGTCTTGGGTAGTGCCATAGCCTCTGTACCATGGTCTTCCACTGTCTTGGGTTAGAGTTCTCTTGCTTGATGGTACACTCGGGCTCACTATTCTATCTCGTTTCTCTTCCTCTTGATTTGTTAAAGTTTTCATAGTTTATATAGGAAATATTTATTTAAATGTCACTTTTTAATATTCTTTTTTTTTGCTTCCTTTCCTCACTGGCCTATTTTCCCCATTGAGGCCTGTAGGCTTATAGCATTTTGCTTTTCCAACTAGGGTTGTAGCTTAGCAAGTAATAATAATATACTATGGAGGTCTTACTATTAATCTATGTTTTATCTAGCACATAAAGGTTTAAAGGCCACTCATGAGTCATGAATGGCAGAGGCAAGGGACAGTGATAATGCCCGAGCTAGCAAGACAATGCCCTAGAGACTAATCACCTTATATTGTTCTCTAATCTTGGGTAGTGCCATAGCCTTCCATTGTCTTGGATTAATTCTCTTCTTTGAGAGTGCACTAAGGTACGCTGTTCTGTCGTTTCTCTTCCTCTTATTTTTTGAAGTATTATACTTTATATATGAATGACCTAATTTAATGTTTTTGCTGTTCTTAAGATATTTAATTTTGATGATTGTTACTTCTATTGAAGTTTATTTCCTTTCCTCACTGGGATATTTACCCTGCTGGAGCTCTTGAGCTTATAGCATCTTGCTTTCCCAACTAGGGTTATAGCTTAGCAAGTAACATGGCATTTTTTTTCCTTCAAAATCTAATTCTGTAATACCTTCATATTCTTTTGAGCCTTCATCTGGTATTACTGTGCTCATCTTGACAGACCTCTTTTCCAGTTGCGTGTTTTTTTTTTTTTATTTACTGTTATTGTATTTTCCACCTCTGCGACGGTCCTCTTCTTGCTAATGGGATTTAAGTCTGGTTTGCCTACATTTTTGTATGCCACACTGATCCTAAAGCTCCTTCCACAAATTCAGGCAGGGCACTCTGATTTGCCAGTAATTCTCTCACTTTGAAAGTGTTACCAGATGAAACAGTCTAGGCAGGCAGTAGACACTGTCAGGTGAAATTATGACTTACGCCAGACGCCGAGCAGAGGGCAAAGTGCACTTCGATGGTTTACCTAAAGTTTCCTCGTCTATGACGTCATCTACACTTGTGATTGTCACCCATACCACAAAAGTGGCAACATTTGCCACTTGTGTGGAAGGGCCTCCACTCTATGCTTTGAATTTGGTCAATAATTCCTTGTTAACCTTCAGATCCTCTATTATAGACCAGTGGTCCACTATTAATATAATTTAGTTTGCAAGCTTGCCTATGCAGTTTCCTAATCTACTTTAAGTTCTGGCACTTTCTTCATCTTCTATTGGTTTTAATAAGTTCTTTTTCTGATGGACGCATATTTTAAAATATCCGAGTGGCTATACATGCCAGAAACAGTTAGGATTTCCCCTTTTGTTGTTGATACAGTACTTTGCATCACCTTCATAGTTTTGAGTAAGGAATTCTGCATTTTTTTTTACCCTGGTTGCTCTAAATTTTGTCCTCCGAGCCTAACTATCTAACGTGTTAAAACTACTATCCTCTTCCTACATTGACTTGAATATTGCTATACTGTACTGTATGGTAACCCCTTTACATTGACTTCTCTTCCACACTGATACTATTCTCCAGATCTATTAGTGTTTTCATGTTCACCTTGGTTATCTCCAAGGATATAAAGGGAGATATACGATTAGACTTTTATTTAATTTTTAACATTCCTGACTTACTATTATTGGTAGCATACTCGACCATGGTTGTTGCCTCGACTGAGAAAACAAGATATCTTCTCTTATTGTCTTTGAAACCAAATGTCTGACTTCGTTTTATTTACTTTGTTACTATTACACAATTCACAATGGTATTAGTCGTTTTCCCAAAAAATCTATTTTGCAGAGCAGCACAAGGTTTCAGCGCAATACCAGACTGCCGAGTTGTAGCCTTTTTACTGGTGACCTTGTGTGGTTTTTCTCTAAGTGAGAATGACTCAAGAGGTCAGTACCAAGTCAAAGTGAATGAGCAGCTAAATGTAAATTTTTTGCAGTGACATCACCAGTGAGGGTTCTTTAAAAAAAAGAAAATACAGTAGAATGTTTTATGTAGTTGAAAAACATCAAAAAGTATGGAGTGCAAAATTTTATATGTAACTATGATCACCAACACAGGGTCTTTAGAATTATAACTATGTAGGATATATCAAACACGACCAACCCATCATAATCTGCTCAACTGTAATACATATGGGAAGAAAAGATAAAACTGATATTGAAATATACAGTTTATAAAAACAATCACTAAAAAAAACCTTAAAGAATTGGAAAAAAAAAAATAGTAATTAAAACTAGAGTAGGTGTAGTTTAATCTCCACAAGGACGAAAAAGAGGATATGTATTAATAAAAGAAAAGGCAAGAAGTCAGATATTGACAAATATTTTCTAATAGGATACTTTATTTGGAACAGACTAGAGGAAATAGCTGTAAATAAACCAGAAATCTCATTACGAGGAAGGATGTTTCAACGTTGGTGGAAACCTTGGATTTGATACTAACCAGAAAATAAGGTGACAATAATAGATTATGAAACCAAAAAGAAAAGTGGGTGGAGGAGGAGTTAAAAACATCTACAATGATAAAAAGAAAATAGTTAACACTCTAGAATAGCAAATAAAATTGCCAACACAAATCCCTATGCTGTAGTAATTCAAATTGACTTCTCCTCTATCCCAATGTTATCCATACATTATGAGGTCGGTTCCCTGATGCGCCCTCTCCAATGCATTCTATCAGACATCCTCTTCCAAAAAACCTCTTTTCTTCATCATATCTTTCTTCTTATCTAGCCACATAACTCTATGCCTTTCTCTTGATCTTGACTGATGCATAAATAAGCAGAGTAGCCAGATGAGAATAATTCTGGACTTGAAAGTTTAGACAGTGAAGCTGCAAAACCTTTGAAAATTATCCAAGGTAGTGGGACTATAAAAGATATAAAGTAAGGAAAGATAAAGTCAAGATAAAAAGAAATGCACTAAGTGTAATACGCTCACACCTATCCTCCGCCTCCAGGCAGGTAGAACATACTGTAACAGAGAGGTTACCACATCAGCAGACTTCTGCCTACTCGCCTATGCCGTCTTTCTCTGGTGATTTGGAACAAATATGATGTGGATAAATGCGAGTATTTAGTCTATTCATTGCCAAGATAATTAGGTATATGACCATTGTTGGACGTGTAAATTATTCCAGGTCACTGCGTGGGGTTATTAGTTTGGCAATACGATGACACCCAGGCATAATCACCATAAACAATTACCTATACTTACGTACATAATCAGACCTACGAATACTGGTTGTGACATTAGGTAGAGATAAAGGATACGCTAGTGGGCAGGATATGGAATCTAAAGAATGAATATAAGATATTTAGCCCTTAACAGCTTTTTTATTTCATGCAAAACACATCAAGAGCAATGAAGATTTAATTATCATTATTAAAGGTACATTTGAACACACATATTCCTGGTACACCTTGTTCTGAGGATATGCATCCAGTCACACCTTTACTGAGTGGAGTGTTCTTATTTTTACCACCCAGTCTGCCATCTCTTCCTACGCTATCTGTTTGGTTACTTGCCGTGAAGTAAAGGAGAGGCGGGGTGCACTTTTTTGGAGAGGGGTGTGCCAGAAAGAAAGAGAGGAGAGTGGAGATCAACAGAATCAGTCAAACTTGTTTGCTTCACATTTAATAGAAGATCTCAAAGAAATAGCTGTATAATTGCCTGAATGTCATAACACAGCCAAACTGCAGAAATTTTATTCACCTAAGATTAAAGACACAAATTCTGGAAAGCACTTCATTTAAAAACTATTACTTTTCAAAAATAATCTGACAATTCTAATCAACTCACACTGGATAATGATACACTTATTATATATTTTCTTTTATATGATCCAACTTTGGTTAATTCTTAAGAACAATATTCAATGAAAGGTGAACCTTCACGAGAACTGATACAGACGAAATTAACATGACCACTGGTACAAAAGAATAAGTATATAATATATATCCTCTAAACAATACCAAATTCACCTTTTATAAGGTATAGCACAGCTGGGTACCTATATTCAGGTTGGAATATTCCATATCACTATATCATCAATGGTAACGACTTACAAGTGGGAAATGCCTATGTTAGTCTCATGATGTTGCTTGTCATGGGGTAGTCAGTGTCCGGCAGCCTTGCGGGCGTTTTCGTAGCGCTCGTTAACGTTTGACCAGTTTATGACGTTAAAGAAGGCCTTGACGTAATCGGCTCTAAGATTCTTGTACTGCAGGTAATAAGCATGTTCCCACACATCCAATCCAAGGAGAGGTACCAAACCTATATAAAAAAAAAAAAAAAAAAAAGGAATAGCAAATCAACATTAAACGATTAGTATTCCAGCAACCGGTATATTACTTTTCAGTATTATTATTATTATTATTAAATGCTAAGCTACAACCCTAGTTGGAAAAGCAGGATGCTATAAGCCCAAGGGCCCCACCGGGAAAATAGCCAAGTGAGGAAATAAGGAAAAATAAAATGTTACGAATAGTAACATTAAAATAAATATTTCCTATATAAACTATAAAAACTTCAACAAAACAAGAGGAAGAGATACTAGATAGAACAGTGTTCCCGAGTGTACCCTCAAGCAATAGAACTCTAACCCAAGACAGTGGAAGACCATGGTACTACCCAAGACTAGAGAACAATGGTTTGATTTTGGAGTGGTCTTCTCCTAGAAGAGCTGCTTACCATAGCTGAAGTGTCTCTTCAACACTTACCAAGAAAGTAGCCACTGAACAATTAAAGTGCATTCTGTGTCTGTGTAGGCAAAGGATCCCATAACTCTCTACTGGTAGTATCTCAACGGGTGGATGGTGCTCTAGCTAACCAGTAGACCAATTTTTGCTAAAGCAAAACATTGAGTAAAGAAGCACAGTGGAAGGAAACTATGTCAAATAAGATATGTATTAAAAGTTTCTCAATTTACACTCCATGAGGAGAAAGGAGAATTTTTTTTTTCAAAAATGAAATAAAGTCCCGCCCCATAAACTCACCATGTGTAAGCTGAAGAGGATCCTGGTTTTGGCACGTGGCAATGCCAACCTTGTCATCCGCAGGCGAATAGCCCAACCAGCCCCATCCTGAGCCTTTCACACCAACGCTGGCTGCAGAAAACTTGTCCTGAAAATAGTCAATTGGATATTACTCAAGGAATTCAATTGATATAAATAACTATATTAAGTACATAAAGCAGGTATGGACAACTGTTCATCAACATTTTACTCTATTCATGCGAGTAAGGGCTGCATGGTAATACTAATTTGCAAGAAATATTACTTGCCCATTATACGTACATACATATACAAAGGCACTTCCCCCAATTTTGGGGGGTAGCCGACATCAAACAAATGAAAAAAAAAAGGGGGACCTTTCCTCTCTACGTTCCTCCTAGCCTGACAAGGGACTCAACCGAGTTCGGCTGGTACTGCTAGGGTGACACAGCCCACCTCCCCCTTTATCCACCACAGATGAAGCTTCATAACGATGAATCCCCTACTGCTGCTACCTCTGTGGTCCTCCAAGGTGACTGGAAGGAGCAGGAGGGGCTTACGGAACTGCGTCCCAATCGCTCGTCATTCATTCCTATTTTTAGCATGCTCTCTAGCTGCTAACTCATTTCTTACACCCGTTCTCACCCTCACTACTTCGTTCCTAACCCTACCTACTCGAGATACACCACCCATACTCCTTAGACACTTCATATCAAACATTCAATTTCTGTCTCACTGTCACTTTCATTCCCCACAACTCTGATTCATACATCACAGTTGGTACAAAGACTTTCTCATACAGAACTCTTTACATTCATGCCCAACACACTATTCGTTACCACTCCTTTCACTTCCCCCAACACTTTGTATCCCTCTTTCCCTCTCTGACGTACATCTGCTTCCACTCCACCATTTGCTGCAACAACAGACCCCAAGTAGTTGCTATCTTATAGAGAAATGGTTACCTTAAATGCCTGGAACGAACCAAACTCTGCATTAATGGCATCGGCAACGGGACCACTTGGCTCCCCACCACCGTTTGGGCTCATGTTAGTCCAAAAGATGGTGTGATTCAGGTGGCCACCCCCGTTGAACTTGATGGCGGGCAGTAATGCATTCATGGCATTCACATCCTTATGTTCTTCGGCTTCTAATAACTGAAAGAATAAAAAAAATTATTGGGACTATATTATTTAAATGTCATTGAGTTACTATTTACATTTTTAAACCCTACTTTAAATGCCATTCACATCATTATGTTCTTCAGCTTCAAATAACTGAAATAAAACAAAAATTATTGGGACTACTGTACACTATTTTAATGTTATCGAGTTACTATTTACATTTTTTAAACCTTACTTTAAACCTCCTAAGACATTGGATAAAAATTGCTATTGGATTACCCTACCTTATCAGAAGGAAAAGGCCATACTGTACTGAGCATTGAAGTAGGTTTTAAGAATTTTAAATTTACAAAAGCATTAATGAGACTACAGTACATGAAAATAAAATTTAATAAGAAAATATAATTTCTATATTCACCTGATGTTCATATGCTTTCTCTAGAAGTCCCTTTCACTGTATATGAACATAAAATCAGAAAATGAAAAAAAATTGTTTTCTTTTCCCCCCAATAGGCTTAGGTTTAAAGACTGCTTGCGAATGGCAGAGGTAAGGGACAGTAACAATGTCCTACACACACAATCTGTATCCAAGGCCCCTCTCACCTAAGCTAGGACCAGGGAGGGTCAGGCAATGGCTGCTGATGACTCGGCAGGTAGACCTATAGGCTCCCCCTTTAGCTCAAAAGAACAGTGAGGTTGCAGACACTACAAGAAACTACCAAGCTTGAGCGGGACTCTAATCTTAGTCCAGCAGATCGCCAGGCAGGGACGTATCCAATAGGACTACCACAACCCTAATATAGTAATGAGACAATCTAGCCGCTAATAGTAATAACCAGGGCTTCGATATGCTGTACCATCTTTCGTCTTCTATCTCCAAGTCAAAACTAATCGTAGCCCTCATGCCAGTAGTTAGTAGGGAGGAAGGTGGGCGTGTACTGTATATGAATATTGGGCAAGTTTGCCTTAATCAACTGATTTTGAAAGCACAGAGGTAATCTCGAACATCTTGTACAGTATACGTAAACAATGGAAAAGACACGCGTTTGAGGTTTTTATTTCATCATACAATACTAACAGTATGTGAATGTTACATGTATTATTATTGGATACAGTTAACTGAAAGAACATAGTTATTAAAATCCTATTTATCCTATATACAGCTGTACTATTTATGAACAGCATGTATGCTAATTTCATTTTTCGTGTATAACATGCCTGCTAGAATTGGCTTTAAAATTAGATTATTGCCACTAACTGCCAGATCACCTCAATACTTTACTAGAGGCCTAAGCCTATTAAAAGTATAAATACTAAGAGATATTTTTAGTTGGGGTAAACAATGGTGTTAAACCTAGCTTCGAGAATCATTATGAAATCATGAGATTTCCATGAAAATAAAGAGAAAAAGAAAAATAAGCATGAGCCCTCAATACATACTTGTACAAGTCATGAAAGGGTTATTTTTGTTAATCGAGTTCTGGTGGGTATTACGGAGTATTGACTCTTATTGTATTACAAACATACACAGCCTCAATACTTAATTATAATATGAAGGACTTTTTTGGGACAATTTTACTGCAGCTTATATTGTGAACCTCTGGTAGGTAATATTTCATGAATCTACTTCACGTTTAAATTTGTTTTATTGCCTTTCATGTTGTATGTTTGCCTCCTATTTTCATCTTGGTAATTGTGTGCATAAAATATCAAAATAATATTACACAATGTATGTTTACGACAACACACAATTTTCTAGCTTTAATTGTATAAAAACTCGAACAGTAGTTTTACCCTTGCTAACGAAGTTGGGAGGAGATTATGTTTTCGCCGTTGTTTGTAAACAACTTCCTGGCCATAATCTTACTCATGAGTAATGAAACTTTCATTAATTAATTGTTATGTTGAGAGGTTGAAGTGATTCAATTTTGAAAGTCCTAGGTCAAAGGTCAAGGTCTAGCAAAAGGTCAAGAAATAAGCTGCCATGGCAGAAGTCTGCAGCCTTCTAGTTAATTTCATTTATAACTGATGATATCATTTGGCAGGAGCGTATGCTTTATAAAAGCTTTAATTTAAGGAATACAAAAAATTTAATCTTAACCATTCTATTCTCATAACTCTTTAATAAAAAAGATTACTAATTAGTTAATTTAAGTTTTTAAAATCATGTCATACCAAAGGTACTAGACCATCTGACTTTGGAACATCTAAGTTGTACCTGTTCAGTACTTGAATTGTTACAATTTGTAAAACTTCCGTTGTCTTGTCAGCTTCATCGATCGTGCTTCCTTTGCAATTTCGCAACTTGCCTTATTTGGATCCCTTTGTAATGAATTAAAAAGACATCTTTCAAGTCCTGGTACAGAAGATCAACATAAAAACATTCAAGATAACTAATCAAACTGAAATCATCTATCTCAAATATTGTATCAAATATTTGTAATGAAATATTGTAATATTGCAATAAAACTATATATAATTTAATGGAATAAACAAGACAACATTTGCAATATGTTGACCTTTGCAGCTGAAAATCATAGGCATGAGTTGAAAGAAAACTACCCTATGATAAATTCAAGAGAATTCGACTTACAAACAGCTTCTCGGAACATATCAAGTTTGTGAGTTGAGGACTTTTTGTATCTTCTCTAGCCTATAACTTTTAGATGAAAGGCCCATTCTCTAAAAACTACATCTTCAAAAGACATTAAGTTTAATGTTAATAGTTACAACTTGAATGTGTTGGTTATTTCTTTCTCGCCCTTTTTTATATTTATTCCTTGTAAAATCTACATTCTGTTACTAAGCTCAGTCCACAAACTAAAACATAACTAGTCACTACATCAAGCTTTTCATATTGGTTTTCTACACTTTGTTAAATTTAAATTTCTTGGTAAACTTGTTTATACAATATCTTTGATATAACAAAACTGCCAACTCATTCCCTTTAGATGCCACACTTAAATCTTATATATGTACATTTTCAATGGCAGGATCCAAGATAGCAATGAAATTCAAATTCCTTTCAGAGACGTGATCGGAATATTTTTTTTTTTGTTACTTTCTAAGTGTCACGGTTTTTCAATATTCAGTAAATGCAACTCACTGTTAAGCAGATTAAATCTCTAACAAGCACATTTGGCAGCTTGAAATATGTAAAAGAAATTTAAAAAAGTAAAAACTAGAGGGTCACTCAGTAGAGCGCAGAAATCTGCCGCGGCAGCTTACTTCCCGACCTTGACCTTTGACCTTAACATGTATTAATTGGCATGGATTTTCATTCGATTAAATATGAACCAAGTTTGAAGTCTCTTCGACAACAATGTCCAAACTTATGGCTGATTACAGGAATTGGACATTTTGCTTGACTGTGACTTTGACCTTCAACAATTTAATCATTACCAGTTTTTTTGTATAACAGTTAATCCCCACAAGTTTCATTACTCTACGAATAAAATTGTAGCCAGGAAGCTGTTCAAACACACACACTAACAGGTGGTAAAGCATTACCTCCTTCTAAATTCGTTGACGGAGGTAAAAATTCCAGATATGCACATAACTTTCACAACAAGCTAAACACCAGAAAAGATTTTGTCAGATCTTTCCCATTAAGGGTAAAAACAACCCAAGTACTCTACTCATTTACCTTTCCTTGTACTTCATATTCCTGAACTCCCAACAAGTATGTCTCTGATCTACATATCATTCTTACTTGACCTCATGAGCCTTTTTTAGGTGTTTCGACTGCTACTTCAACATCTAAGGCTTTTCCTATAAATGGTGTCACACCTCTTGGAAAATAATGTGTTTATCTCCACCAAATGTTTAATTGGGCTCCACAAGGCACTATAAGAGTTGGAAGTCCTAGGCCTACATGGCTGAGGACTATCAAGCGTGAAGTAGATGATGAACGGATAATTATTGACTTAAGAGCTCAAGATAGAGATGACTGGCGAAATCTAAAAGGGGCCCTTTGCGTCAATAGGAGTGGGAGGAGATTATGATCATCATCATCTCCACTAATAATGAAAATTTATATGAAATAAATCTACCTAAGTAAAGTTACTGAAATATTCAGAGACGAGGCCTTGCATGGGAAGCAAATTATCACCCATCTACTAAAATGAATACTAGTAATACAAGTCCTATAACTTACAAAAGAAATATTTGCAACAAAAATAGAAATTTTTTTTATACATACCCTTTATTTGGAAATGAGAAATATACATACATACATACATACATACATACATATACCAAGGCACTTCCCCCAATTTTGGGGGGTAGCCGACATCAACAAATGAAACAAAAACAAAAAAGGGGACCTCTACTCTCTACGTTCCTCCCAGCCTAACAAGGGACTCAGCCGAGTTCAGCTGGTACTGCTAGGGTGCCACAGCCCACCCTCCCACATTATCCACCTCAGATGAAGCTTCATAATGCTGAATCCCCTACTGCTGCTACCTCCGCGGTCATCCAAGGCACGGGAGGAAGCAGCGGGGCCTACCGGAACTGCGTCACAATCGCTCGCCATTCATTCCTATTTCTAGCACGCTCTCTTGCCTCTCTCACATCTATCCTCCTATCACCCAGAACTTCCTTCACTCCATCCATCCACCCAAACCTTGGCCTTCCTCTTGTACTTCCCCCACCAACTCTTGCATTCATCACCTTCTTTAGCAGAAATATACTTGAAAAAAAATGTTTACGACAAATAGTTTCCACTTACTATTTCTATCTCTAACATTTAATGCTTTAGTGTCTAGGTCACCAACATTTCTAAATGGATCAGGAAAAGATTTTGTCATAATAAACTTATATACAAGAAAATTTGTACACATGAAAAATCTTAAAATACTATTAGTCAACGTGTTTGGTTTTACAAATTACCGTTAAATGTAAAAGAGAGAGAGAGAGAGAGAGAGAGAGAGAGAGAGAGAGAGAGAGAGAGAGAGAGACTCAACCCACCTTATCAGTTGCAGCTTTTAGATTATTGATATATGCTTGA